>NW_024743914.1:0-22266 GCF_018991925.1 Homarus americanus | reverse complement strand
ACACTCGTAAACACACCCACTGTTACGGCGTCTCTAATTTACTTAAATATCCAGGTTCTAGGCGTAACCAAACAAAAAGTGAAGTAAATTAAAAGAGAATAGAAATAAATAAAATAAACTTAAGAATTTAATTAATTAAATATTAACACAATAAAGAGCCTCGTAGGCTGTCACAACAAATTGATTCACCATCGAAACTTTTAAGACACAAGTGATACAAAACAACGAAACATCAAAAGAATAAAAATAAAGCATTGGATTACGTTAACACTGCATAAACATATAAAAACTATCACTGAAATTAACTAACGAAACAACACTGAATTACTTGAATACAACTAAGCAAATACTGATGGACACAAACAGAGACATACATAGGTATCACATAGATATACCACATTGGTGGCGACAGGAACAACACAAATAAATTAAGTATAAGTAACAAGTGACACTCAGGATGTGGACTGTATGACAAGAGGACTGAACTAACTCAAGTCAGTTGGTGGGTCCTATATATAAGGTCGGCCTGCCACGCGACCCGCCGGTGGGTCGTTTAACGATGCAGATGGTCGTTAGAGAACAAAGAATGCTGGTTACAATACAAAATAAAAGAAATAAGATGGGCTTGAACAAATAATGACAGTTAAAACCTTAACAGCACAGGGTAAGGTGACTAGAATATATAATAGTAAATTTAACACATCATTACAGGAATAATATGGAACAACATGAGCATGTTATATATAAAAAAAATAGAAAAATACACCACACAAATATGCATCACAACAAACGTATATAACCTTCCACACCACCACACAACCCACACCACCACACAACCCACACCCACACACAACCCACACCACCACACAACCCACACCCACACAACCCACACCACCACACAAACCCACACCACCACACACAACCCACACACCACCACACAACCCACACCACCACACAACCCACACTGCCACACACAACCCACACCACCACACAACCCACACCACCACACAACCCACACCACCACACAACCCACACCACCACACAACCCACACCACCACACAACCCACACCACCACACAACCCACACCACCACACAACCCACACCACCACACAACCCACACCACCACACAACCCACACTGCCACACAACCCACACCACCACACAACCCACACCACCACACAACCCACACCACCACACAACCCACACCACCACACAACCCACACCACCACACAACCCACACCACCACACAACCCACACCACCACACAACCCACACCACCACACAACCCACACCACCACACACAACCCACACCACACACAACCCACACCACCACACAACCCACACTGCCACACAACCCACACTGCCACACAACCCACACCACCACACAACCCACACCACCACACAACCCACACCACCACACAACCCACACCACCACACAACCCACACCACCACACAACCCACACCACCACACAACCCACACCACCACACACAACCCACACTGCCACACAAACCACCACCACACAACCCACACCACCACACAACCCACACCACCACACAACCCACACCACCACACAACCCACACAAACCACACCACCACACAACCCACACACCACCACACACAACCACACCACCACACAACCCATACCACCACACGACCAACCCACAGTACCCATTGTGATAATCCTAGTTAACTTGTATATTCACCTGCACGTTTTCTTCTCCGTTGTGTTAATTGTAACTGTGAGCCGTAATTATGACGTTAAATTGATAATAAAGACACATTAATAATAACAGTAACCAAGCTGCGTTAGTGAGAAAAGTGTGTGTGTGTGTGTGTGTGTGTGTGTGTGTGTGTGTGTGTAAAATAAATATAATGATTTACAGATACAGATATACAGAGAAATACATATACAGTATGGCCGTATTATCCCGGCCTAGTTCACGCCGTCCACAACTCAAAATAATATTTATGTTTTTGTTATTCAGTTTATCCTCGTAATAAAACTGATGTGTAAACTACCGTCAGAATATATCAATTAACGCACCCTAGGCAAGAGAAGAGAGCCAATCAGCGATGAGAATAGGCATCAGTGCTCGTCTCGGCTAATCAGCGACGATAAAGGCTTTACCACTCGTCTCGGCCAATGAACGACGAGAATAGCCACCCACACAAAACAGTATGTAAACAAATGCAAACACACACACACACACACACACACACAGTAACTAACCTACATCACATGTTCACTACACCAGTGCACCACATGTTCACTACAACAGTGCACCACATGTTCACTACAACAGTGCACCACATGTTCACTACAACAGTGCACCACATGTTCACTACAACAGTGCACCACATGTTCACTACAACAGTACATCACATGTTCACTACAACAGTGCACCACATGTTCACTACAACAGTACATCACATGTTCACTACAACAGTGCACCACATGTTCACTACAACAGTGCACTACATGTTCACTACAACAGTGCACCACATGTTCACTACAACAGTACATCACATGTTCACTACAACAGTGCACCACATGTTCACTACAACAGTGCACCACATGTTCACTACAACAGTGCACCACATGTTCACTACAACAGTACATCACATGTTCACTACAACAGTGTACCACATGTTCACTACAACAGTGCACCACATGTTCACTAGAACAGTGCACCACAAGTTCACTACACCAGTACATCACATGTTCACTACACCAGTACATCACATGTTCACTACACAAGTACATCACATGTTCACTACAACATTACGTCACATGTTCACTACAACAGCGCACCACTTGTTCACTACAACAGTGCAAAACATGTTCACTACACACATCACATGTTCACTACAACAGTACGTCAAATGTTCACTACACCAGTGCACATGTTCACTACACCAGTACATCACATGTTCACTACACCAGTGCACCACATGTTCACTATAACAGTACATCACATGTTTATTGTAACAGGACACCACATGTTCACTATAACAATACACATGTTCACTATAGCAATACACCACATGTTCACTATAACAGTATACCACATGTTCACTATAACAGTACACCACAAGTTCACTATAACAGTATACCACATGTTCACTATAACAGTACACCACATCTTCACTATTACAGTACACCACATGTTCACTATAACAGTACACCACATCTTCACTATTACAGTACACCACATCTTCACTATTACAGTACACCACATCTTCACTCTTACAGTATACCACATGTTCACTATAACAGTACACCACAAGTTCACTATAACAGTATACCACATGTTCACTATTACAGTACACCACATCTTCACTATTTCAGTCCACCACATCTTCACTATTACAGTACACCGCATCTTCACTATTACAGTACACCACATGTTCACTATAACAGTACACCACATCTTCACTATTACAGTACACCACATCTTCACTATTACAGTACACCACATCTTCACTATTACAGTACACCACATCTTCACTATAACAGTACACCATATACTTACTACTACATTACCATTATAACACATAACCTCTTACTACATTAAACCACATTTTCACTTCTACATTACTATTATAACACATAACCTCCTACGACAGTCTAACGGTGGTATTCCCTGGTTCCAGTAGAATTGTTCATCTTACTGCTATTTATCACTATGATTATGCCATCTTTTCAACAAAACGCCGCAGTCCAGAAGGTAGTAAAGGCCAGAAAAGCTGCCAGAGAGTCATAGATCCGTCGAGCCCGGGGCTGGCCAGCTCAGGAAATGAAAGAAGCCACAGTGGTGGCTCCCCGAAAGTCGCTGGGACTTGGTCAATGTTACACAACCAAGGATGGGATATATAAAGAATGGCGACGTCGAGGGTTTACTCAATTTCCCCTCATTACGGTTGCAGAGCTGCAAAGGGATTGCGAAACCCTCAGAAAACTGGGATAGGGTTCCTACGGCTCCGCCTTCCTCGTCCTTCGTGACAACAAGAGGTATGTTTTAAAAGTCGCCTGTGGGGTTGGAAATCTGATGAGCTATAAAATGGAGGCCATGGTCCACATGATAGCTGACGGGGCGGGCGGCACTCCAATCCTTCACGGTTTGTGTGAGAACCCGCCCTTTCTCCTCATGTCCTTTGTAGGGTATCACACCCTTGATAAATTCCTTTCTAAATCGCCACCAAATACCAAGGAATTATTTCAAATTCTCTCCGCTACTGCTGACCAGGTTCAGTGCCTCAATTCAAAACACATTATTCACAACGATCTTAAACTAGATAATATTATCCTGCGAAAATCCGGCGACACATTCCAAGTCAGTATTATTGATTTGGGAATTAGCATAATATCGGGTGGGTATATAGACCTGAATTTTGAGGGTAGGGCGCTCCCCTCGTGGATGTGCCCCCACCTTCTCAATTCGTCGTCACCCAGCAGCCCTACCACTGACCTATACTCATTTCTTCATCTGATTGGACGCTGCTCACAGTTTCTTGAAGCTGACCAAATGGTAAAGGAAGATGTGAAGAAGTTCGTCACCAACACAAAAAAAAGAATCCTCATGTCCTATGACTATACAGACTACCCGAGTGTGATGGCCGAATTAAATATTATATTATAACAATGATAGTTGTCAAATATGCTCTTGCACAAAATAAAAGCCTCATAAAATGACAATGAATTTATTTATCCTATTCCTCTTTACACTTTGTATAATATATGATAATAATATAAACGGAATGAATCTTTCATAACATATAGAACACACACACGCGCACACACACACGCGCACACACACACACACACACACTCCTACTACTCCTACTGCACACTCCTACTGCACACTCCTGAAGGCTATAGAAATCAAGATCAAAGGAGTTCCCCTCCGTCTGAGGGGAGCATCCCCCCCTTTTTCGTTCTAAACTTCCCACAAAAGAGGGGGTTCCTCCTACTTTTATTTATTTTTCGGCTAAAGTATGCATCAGACGGTAATATTTCATAGAAAAAATACTGTAAATGAGATGTTAAACAAGATTGTCTCCAATCGTCTTTTCCCGTACATGTTACAGTTTTTTGTAACCCATGTCTAAATTCGGGGGAACTTTATGCGTAAAGTGGAAAAAATGATACTCGCGCAAGGTATTCAGCTAATAACTAAAAAAAAAATAGTTTTTTATTAAGAACTAGTGGAATCGCTCTTTCGCTAGGCCACGGTAGGACGCCACCCTCCGGGAGGCTCCACATTGTCTCACTGTTGTGCACTAAGGTGTCTGCTTTGATCCTGACTTTGTACTCGTCAGAAGGCATGTTTTCCAGGGCACTTTTAAATGACTGTACATATGTGTTGCGCTCATGCAGCATTTCTTGGATAGACAGGACAATGTCATGTCTGACACCTTGAATGTTGCCACACCTGATAGTAGTCTGCTTTTCATGATCTCCCATGAAGTAGATTTGGAGGAACTTTGCCTGCTCATCTTCCAGTGGTAAGAGGGATCCTACTTTGTGATAGACTTGACCCTGGACTTTGAATGTGGGCATGTATCCGTGCTCACGAACTACTCTGGTAGCTCCACAGGATGTCATCTGGAAGCATGAATTGTACTTCCGTATATTTTCCAAGAAGTGTTTTGACTCTGGTGTTGTTCCCAGCATGAGAGTCTTGAATGGTTGTGGTGGTTTTTCCAAATTTGGCAGTCGTACTTTCCCACGAGAGCAGCACAGTCCAGCAGATTCTCCTTTGTACTTCTTTGCACGGCAGTATTCACATTTCTTATTCATATTGCCAATGACAACCGAGGGATACTTTTCATATTCTACACATAACACCATCCATCATCACTACATATAACACCATCCATCATCACTACAGATCTGTAAAGTAGTTTCCGAGATTCTCGTGAGGACACAGACAAACAGACATACTTCTTTGTTTCATATATATATATATATATATATAGCAGAAACGCACTCTTTCGCGAGGCCACCGAGTGAATATCGTACGTTTGGCATACCTCGTTAGAATGGACTACCTACCTACCTACCTGCCGTACCTACCTACCTACCTACCTACCTACCTTGTTAGAATGGACACCCTATAAAAGTTAGAGATCAAAGAAAAGTAAGCTGTAATGAGAGAGAGCACAAGGATAAAATTAGCTATAATACGTGGGATGGGATACGACTTTTCAACCTCTGTGTGGTGTAAAGGATGGAGGTTAAATGCAGAGAAAAGTAAGGGATAAGGAAAGAGAATCTAAGGATCAAAATAGCTGTAAAGCATAGGAGAGAATACGACTTTTCTACGTGTGTGTGTCGGGGCTTTGTCGGATAGGGTTGGTTGGAGGTTTTTGAAATCACTACTTATAACACCATCCATCATCACTACATATAACCCCATCCATCATCACCACATATAACACCATCCATCATCACTACATATAACACCATCCATCATCACCACATATAACACCATCCATCATCACTACATATAACACTACCCATCGTCACTACATATAACACCATCCATCATCACTACATATAACAACATCCATCATCACGACAATTCTCTATAGGTTCAGTGAAATAAATTTCCTTGAAACGGTTTTCAAAGCTTTTTCCGACACATCCAATAAATCTGTAACTAACTCAAAACCACACCACCTTTAAGGTAAAGTTTTTGCAGCCTATTTTAAAAGTAGTTTCAGGTTTTTCTAGTTTAAGATGATACCATTAAGTACCTGAAAAGTCCTCTTCATTAGTCACAATATGATCATCAGTGGGATCATTTGCAGTTTCGGAATTCAGACAACTTTGGCCATGGCAATTACTGCACATTATAGAACAAGGTAATCCAGATTTTACACAACTACACCGTTTCCCGTATCCTAATTTGCAGCCACATGAAATAAGTTCAAAATATTTGCGGGGGCTGGTACCTCAGTTGTGTACATGTTCACTATAACAGTACATCACATGTTCACAAACAGTACATCACATGTTCACTATAACAGTACATCACATGTTCACTACAACAGTACATCACATGTTCACTACAACAGTGCACCACATGCCACTACAACAGTGCACCACATGTTCACTATAACAGTACACCACATGTTCACTATAACAGTACACCACATGTTCACTATACCAGCACCACATGTTCACTACAACAGTACACCACATGTTCACTAAGTGCACCATTTCACTACAACAGTACACCACATGTTCACTATAACAGTACACCACATGTTCACTACTACAGTACACCACATGTTCACTATTACAGTACACCACATGTTCACTATTACAGTACACCACATGTTCACTATAACAGTACACCACATGTTCACTGTTACAGTACACCACATCTTCACTATTCAGTCACCATGTTCACTATAACAGTACACCACATGTTCACTATTACAGTACATCACATGTTCACTATTACAGTACACCACATGTTCACTATTACAGTACACCACATCTTCACTGTTGCAGTACACCACATCTTCACTATTACAGTACAGCACATGTTCACTATTACAGTACATCACATGTTCACTATAACAGTACACCACATTTTCACTATTACAGTACACCACATCTTCACTATTACAGTAAACCACATGTTCACTATTACAGTACATCACATGTTCACTATAACAGTACACCACATCTTCACTATTACAGTACACCACATCTTCACTATTACAGTACACCACATGTTCACTATAACACCATTTTCTCTTATCCCCTAATCAAACTCCTCTTCTAGGTTACTGACAAGTTTCTCCTGAGCTCTCCTTACTTTGTTATGATCTATCACCAGGTGAACATCATCAGGTGTTATCAAACCACCGTCAATCCAGGCAGCTGTTGCTATCCCTGCAGTTTCTCTGAGACGAGTGTGGTGTCGCATGCTGGCCAGAGCTATGCTCGGGATATCTTTCCTATTTCGAATGTTATGCCTGCGAGATTGGAGCGCCTGAACTTGCCTAGCTTATACTACAGACGGGCAAGGGGGGACCTAGTTGAGGTTTATAAGCATCTCAGGGGGCACTACTCGGTTGAGTGTCCTTACTTGGAGCTGGCGGACGCTCGCCCCACAAGGGGTCACAGCTCAAGATTGAAGAAGCCGCAAGTCCAGAAAACCGTGAGGGCAAACTTTTTCGGAGTGAGGGTTGTAAACTCTTGGAACAATCTACCAGAGAGTGTTGTGACGGCACCAAGTGTGAGCTCTTTCAAGAGAAGACTTGACCAACACTGGAGCGGGTTCAGGTACATTCAGGAGCCGGTGCATGCCCAGTATTTGCCAACAGTGCGTGACAGAGACGTGACCGATCGCCCGGGCGGCTAGCGAGCCGACCTTTTGGTGAAGAATATAAAGGAAAAGAGTCGTGACCGATCGCCCAAGCGGCTAACAAGCCGATCAGTGGCGAAGAGGATAAAAGTAAAAAGTAAAATGCCTGGAAGGTTTGTGATCATTATTTTCTGGGTTAGGGACAAAGTCACCATTCTCCGGGTCAGCACTCGGATCAGCCATGGGGAAGTCATTAAACTCTGAATCAGCTTGACTCCAATCATCGGCCTTTTTTACCTCACCCTGGGCCTTCTCAAGTCTCTTTTCCTCAGCAACTCTTCTCCTCTTCTGTCTCTCTGTGGCAGCCTCCTGTCTCTTGGACTTCGGAATATCTTGGCTAGAAATCATGAGAGCCCCTATACTGCCAGTCTTCTCTCTCTGTGCTTTGACAAATGCCAGTTCGATCACAGGAATCTTCAGTTCACGCTTGCAAATACAGGAGATGTGGGCCTCGGATTTACAGTCACGATCCCATCCAAACTCAGGACAGAGAACAATTGGGCACTTGCAAGTAATTATGTCAAATAACTGGTCCAGTTGCTTGGCAAAGCTGTCCTTAACTGCAAGTTTCCTCTCCCAAGAGAGATATCTCTTGCCTTTTCCCAACTGGCTAGCAGTCTCTCACTAATCTTCTTCTGACTTGTTATGACTGGAGGCTTGAACTGAGCGTTAGCCAGAGTGTGCTGTGCCAAGACAGCTTTGGTCATATCACTGGCAATGTCTTTGTTTGTGTAAGTTCTTTGGTTCTTTTCACTGATTTGCCTGATTAAAACACCGTATCTCAAAGCATCTCTCAATGAAGGCAACTCCGACTTCAGGTGGTGGGGTAGAGGTAGGGAGTGGTGGGGGTGAGGTAGGGAGTGGGTGGGGTAGAGGTAGGGGAGTGGTGGGGGGGTATGAGAGGTGGTGGGGTGGGGTGAAATGGTGGGGTGAGGTAGGAAGTGGTGTGGGTAGAGGCTGGGGAGGTGGTGGGGAGAGGTGGTGGGGGAGAGTGGTGGGGGAGAGGTGGTGGGGAGATGGTGGGGAGAGGTGGTGGGGGGTGTGGGGGGCAGAGGTGGTGGGGGAGTGGGGGGTGTGGGGGCAGAGTGGTGGGGAGTGGGGGTGTGGGGGGCAGAGGTGGTGGAGGGTGGGGGTGTGGGGGGCAGAGGTGGTGGGGAGTGGGGTGTGGGGGCAGAGGTGGAGAGGTGGGGTGTGGGGTGTGGGGACAGAGGTGGTGGGGAGTGGGGTGTGGGGACAGAGGTGGTGGGGGAGTGGGGGGTGTGGGGGGGCAGGTTGAATGAACAGGATACTTTACTGAGGTCTGTATGAGAATGTAATGGAGGGGGTAAAAATAGTTGGTGGCTCCTAATGATGGCAAGAACAAATCACATTAATTATTCAGTAAACATCAACAAACGACAAAGGCATGAAAAAACTATTTTTTATGCAGTGTTCATAATGAAATATTGTAGCAATGGAAAAAGGATTGATTCAAGACCTTCTTACTCTATTAATCTTGTCCGACCAAAGTGAACAGGGCTTCATAGCAGAGGGAAAATGTGCTTTTAAAAATAACATTAACCCAACCGATCCTTATATAGTCATTGTACTCACCTACTGGGTAAGTTAGTCTGCAAACACTGGCATAATATAAAGACTCGCTTGCATGTGTTTGTGGAATATTTCTAATATGAGCCTCGAAAACTTTACGGCAATAAGAAAACAACATTGTTACCCACTCAATATTCTCGTTTTCTCTTTTGATTACTAACTTCAATTTCTGTGTCTACACTCGATGGCGGACTATGAACTATAGGGTCTAGCTGGAGTTCTTCCTTAAAAGTATGCTTGTTAAGGGTCAGTATATTTCAAAGTTTAATTTTTCTGTTAGTCGTGGAGACGTTTGTTTTCTATTTCTTCTTGTACAAACCCGGTCGTCGCCAGGTCGGTTCATTTCGTCTTTATGTGTTATTCTCCGCATATATAGTTTCCCGTCTTATGAATAGTCTAACTCTAAAGTTTATAGCTATGTTGCTCATCCATATGTGCATGGGTTTCACTGTTTAAGTATGTGTATACATTCACAGATCAAGTGGCATATTTGTTTTACTTACATGACAATAGTCCTCCAAAACACACCAACCAATTTTTGCTTTCAATTTGACTTAACTTATTCAATTTGAACCCAACTGAGGCCTATCCAGTTGTGCTCCATAAATCAAGAGTAAATAACAATGTAGTTTTAATATCGGCGTAAAACTGTAATATTTGCTAACAAACATACAGTTCCTCCATTCAGGCAGTACCCCGTCTATGATCGTTGATGCTATATACCCCCCAATTACAGCTGAATAGTATTGGTGTTACGAAAATCAACAATGCTTCAGTTTACTGTGTCGTTATGGACAGCCTGGCGATTTAAGTGACGAGTAAATTATAATGATGGCGTTAAGACTCCGACGATCTGATATAATTATGTGTGTAACTATTGTAAGAAGTAAAGTACTGTATGGAAGCGAGAACAATACTGGGCTTCAACTTAGCTTTTGTCAATACTATCACGAACAATGGAGGGATCCTACATATATCACTGGCCTTCTTCCCTCGGCATGATCGCCTCTAGGTAGGGTACCGAATAGATCAAATTAAATAAACACCGCACAGCCTTCAGAAGTCATAACAGTGGCATGGTTAAAGATGAGGATGTACCATTGCTGGGGAGATTAGCTCTGAATCCTGAACTAAACCTGTGGCTGTCATGATGATTAGATAACCCGCTGCCAGATAAAACCTTCAATCAAAAATTACTTTAGAACTCTTAGTCATAATGTTCTTACTGAGATATGGATAAGAATAACTAAGTTGTTCAAATAATAAAATAATGTGATCACTAAAACCTTGAGATTCTTGGAGACTCGTACTCAAGTTTTGGTTAAAAAGTCAAGAGCCGATTGAATCTCAATACAATCTTGGTCCCAATATGCGAGATGCGTGTTTAGGTCTCCAGGTACATTCCAGGTACACTCCAGGTACAGGAATTTTCTTCTATCTGGTGACGTGAAACAAGATCTAAGTGATTCACCTGAAGTAACGAGACGAATATAGCAACCTAAACGATGTCGAAAGTTCAGGAACTACCCGAAGTTGACATACTTTCGTTCTCACTTACAAGGAACTAATGACGTACAGCTCTCTATGTAGGATGGTCCAGCTGCGCAAGACGGGGCCCCGGCACTGGCCTTCAGGGGGTGGCGGGGGTGAGTCAGCTGAGGTGAGGGCAACAAGGGGATATTGCCACACAAAGACTAAATTAATGGCCCACAAGGTCATATTTCCTTGTGCTCTGAAGAGATGAATGAACCTATTGTTATAATCTCTTGAATCCAAAGTTGGGTTGCTAAATATAGCCAGTGTTGCGCATTCTTTATCTAGTCTAAACATATGAAACATTGTCACCATTTAAAATACAAGACGTGACCTTTACTAAGTTTATTCCCTCCATAATAAAGGACTTAAAGGTGACCTCGAAGCATCACCACACTATTACGTCGTATCACAAGAACAGTTCCACGTGCATTTATTTTACTCAGTGAAATGGAAACATCTCAACGTTTCTTCCTGTTACGACTTTGAAGGCAACAGCCACTGGAGCGTTGTGATAATGCTAACAGGACACACCAATAATACTGACACACATATAAGCTTTGAGGTCACACTAAGAATATCCAACACAAGGTGGAATCCGAAGCCAGTGAAGGTAAAAACAATATCACTCATAGATATTCAACAAGTAAGATTCGAAGATTAAAATATAACCTGTTATTAATAAAAACATCATATGATTTATTTCATCTTATACCGCATCACTGTGGATAAGAGTCTAAATGTTCGTGTGTTTGTTTACTTGTATATTTATCTGTCTAAGAATTCATTAACTTCTCGGTGTTGACGTCTGAGATGAAAAGCTGTCGAAGGTCATGGAGGAACTTTGTATAATAGAGCAAAGAAAATGACCCTTAATATATATCTGGAAGGCAATGTTTACCTTATGAATATTTAATAGATAATAAACATCACTCTTGATAAATTGGCACTGTGGTGTCCTGTAGTGAGATGGTAAAGGTGAAGGTCACAGGATCACGTAAGACAGAGAGTTGTGTTGTGGGGTCCTGACAGCAGTGAGCCTTGGACCATCAGTGTTGTTCATTTATGTGGTGTAATGAAAGGATCGTATTTATTTAACTCTTTGATCACTTTACGCCGATGGTTAAATTCAATGTGTGTAAACCAAGATAAAGTATAGGTAAAGTGTGTAAACCAAGAGATCCTTTATCAATCTGAGTTTACATTTCCCATGAATCAATATAAAGGAGAAGGTGTAAAAAAAAAAATGAATTCCCCCAAAAATTCTTGCTGGAACATCACGAGTCCCTGAGCGCCGTTACCTCTCAAGCGTGTTTCTCAGTTCCTTCCCGTCCGTGTTGATGTGCACTGTAGACTTCGGAATCCAGAATTCACAAAAAAAATTGATTGTCGATTGATTGTGGTTGTTATTGTGGTAGAGACTATTTGTTGTTGTGGTTGATAGAGTTTATGGTTGTTGGTTAAGACTGGTAGAAGCTGGGGTTGTTTGATGGGGCGAGTCTTTGATTTTGATATAGAGTTTATTAGTTATGTGGACTATGTATACGATTATGGTGGTGGTAGTGATGGCTGTGACTGTGGTGGTGGTGGTGGTGATACTCTGCAACAAAGAAGTTAACGAGCAACAAAATACCAAGGGGGCGACATTGTTATTATGCTCGTCCATCGTCTCTCAGTAATTACAGCCTGTTTTTTTCCGCTTGAATTCTCTCACGAACTGTAATAATACGCTATAATCCATCTTAATCTACAAGGAAACTACATCAGCCTCGCCCTAACAACATACCAGAGATGCTGTAGAAATATCAAAGTCTGGAGGTAATGGAGAGAAGACCTGTGCGAACGATAACAAGTCTGTGGTATGCAATGGGCGACAGCAATGTTTTCCAGTGACGTGAGGCAACAGTACAGTCGTCTCTTCCACTGTTGTGAATTTGAGGTACAATAAATGCTCCCAGTGGCTTAGGGATACAATACAATATAGTTATAGAGCGGTGAGCGAGACAGTTTTTCTCCAGTTTATGAAGGGACAAAACTGATGTTGCGTTTTTCATCACTAAAGACCCAGAATTACGAGGCATTACAAATAAGAGAAACTTGTGAAGTGTCGTATAAAAGCCCAGGTGGTATTAGTTAATATTTTCTACATTACATTTCCTTACAGAATAAAATTCTCATCACAATTAAGTTAAGACAAACAAGAACACAACACACACAGAGAAAAGGGAGATGACCTGATTGTATAGTTGTGACCTACGATTTTCAAGGTTAAAGACGGTGATTCTCGGCTTATGACACTGTATGTAAACTCAGTAATCGAGGCCGTATACAGTGTATCTGACAACATGAGCTATACGTGTACCATGACATGTTCGATACACCTGAATACGTGCCGGTGGCCTTAATGACCTTTTATCTTAAGCTGAAGGTGTAGTACAGGCTGACAGCACGTGTCAGCCCGTCAGCCCTGGTGTTATCTTCAGAACATGATCCTTGCTGTGCATGTCGATACCTTGTTTATATGTTAACACGTGATAAAATAATGAACTTGCTATGACTAACTCCTTCGCGGTCAGTTGAATATAAACTTGTGATTGTCCTTCACTATAACCCCGTGACAACTGTACCTCAGAAGACGCTGAAGATGACTACATTAGGCACAGGTAAGTAATAAAGATATCTCACCTCCACCTGTGCAAGTTCTCTACCGGAAAAGTCCCGAAACTTTTTTTTTAGTGATAAGTGAAATCATAATATGACCTTAAAGATAAAATGTTTGTGGTAAGTGTTTAAGAACTTGACCGATTTTATGTTGTAATGTGATTCAGTATCTCGTAAGTACACATGACTGTGGCGTGTAGTGTTGATTGTTTCCACAACGTAGTCATGAACACAGCATTAAAGGACTAGTGTGTCTGTGTATATGGTGTAGTAAGATGTGATGTAGTATAGTGTAGTGTAATATAGTGTGGTGTAGTAGTAGTTTCCGAGATTCTCGTGCACACACACAAACACACAAACAAACAGACATACTTCTTTGTTTTATATATATATATATATATATATATATATATATATATATATATATATATATATATATATATATATATATATATATATATATATATATATATATATATATATATATATATCATGGATCTGAGTGCAGGGCGGCAGGGGACCAGGGTGGCAGCCATCTCACATGAGGTCATTGATGTCAACAGTAGTGATAGTGTCTCTCCCGGCAGCTGATTGGAACAGGGAGTCACTTTAGGCTAAATGGTGCCATACAAACACCGTCCCTCCGTCCCTCCCTCCCTCCCTCCCTCTCTCTCTCTCTCTCTCTCTCTCTCCCTCCTTCCATCCCCTCTTCTTTCCTCCTTCCCTCCCTCCTTACAGTCCTTCCTCCCTTCAACCCACCCTCCCTCTAACCCTTCCCCATCCATCTCCCCTCCCTCCCTCACCCCTGAACAGCCACTCTCTCACCATGGCCTCGTAAAGATTCACACACACACCCATAAAGAATTGTGCCAGTTTCCACCATCTGCTGGGTGACGCGCCCCGCAGAAACACCTACTGAGGGGACTTTTATTTTTGTTTTATTAGCCTTTTTTTTACAATTATTGTTTATTGTTGTTTTGCTTTTCATTATTGACTATTTACAATTATTGATTGGCAATGTTTTTTTTTCTGGCTCTTAATGAATCTTTTCTTTAACGAAACTTCCCATAACGAAACTTCCCATAACGAACCCTTCCCTTAACGAACCCTTCCCCTGAGTTACGAATAAGTAGATGACATTATCCAATAACTTATCGGGTTCATTAATCTCATAGATTCAAGTATAAGCAACTTCAGGTGCAGTCGTATAATAGTTGTTGTCTAGTGCAGTGTCTTTTACTTAAATGTTAGTGCTGAAGTTGGGTTGGTAGGGTGTGTCATACGGAGGCGAATTTTTTTTTTGAGTTTGAAAAATCGGCCTATGGTATTAATGATGTAGTTCTATGTGCAGAATCATGTGATATCTTCTGATTTGAAAAGTTTTCATTTTTTGCTAGGTAAATTTTAACTTGAAATCTTATGAAAATTCAGTATTCCCACCCTTTTACCAACACCACTAAATAGCTTATTTAAAGTAAAGTAAATGTATCAGGTTAATTTATTAGGATGAAAATGATCCAGAATAGTGAAACGAATGATCTTGACACATTTATTAAATTTAATATTCCTTTAGAAAACAAAATCATCAAATACAAAAACCGGTTTTACTACTACGACCCGGTGTTGCTGCACACCATAGAGAACATGTCTTTCTTGCTTCTGTTTCTACTCATCACCTCCCTGCTGACCACCTGAGCTCGGATGTAGCCTTCCCTCCTCTCCTGGCTGTACACGTGACTGCTGGCCTCGCTCACTTGCTGTACACACGCTCTATACTCTGGGTGTGCGAGGGCCAGGCAGGGACATGCATGGGGTTGTCCAGGAAAGCTCTGACTTGAACATTGGTGAGGCTGCAGGTAAGAGGGGGCTCACTGCCAGCCTGGATGTTATCCAGATCTATGAGATCAGTGAGGGTCTTGGCACCTAGATTGACTTCAGGAGTCTTCCTGACCCTGAAGGAATCGTCACCAACTGATTCGTCATGCCCAGATCCTCTCATAAGTCTCATATCCAAGATCTTTTTGACTGCCACTCTTCTCTCCTCCTCATCCTTACTGCAGAGCATTGTCTGCAGAACTGCCTCGGGATGAGCATACCAGGAAGATCTCCTCACAGTCTGCTCCACAATCTGAACAACCTTCCTTGGCTGACTCCTCAGGAGCTCAAACTGGAAGAGAACATGCCTCGGACCTTCAGGAGAATGACTTGGTGTTGAACCAATTTGGCAAGTAGACACTCACGATGAATTGGACAATAAGTCTCAGGTTGTGAAGCTGGTTCCCTTTCAGTTTATGATGAGCGACCCAAATTCTGCAGAACCTGAGAGCCGTTGTGAGCCACCTAGAATGTGAGACTGGACCTATCTGCAGGTAAGCAAGTCTATCAGGCATGACCCTAATACCGTATACTGTATATTAATGACCAACGCATCTCCTGAAAACACCAGCGAAAATTTTTGCCGCATGAATGACGCTTGAAAATGACACCAACTAACAACCTCACATTATTTACTTTTAATCTCGGCAGCATCTTCCTGTTGGGCAATTTAGTGTGGTGCATCATCTAACCCAGTGAAAGACATCTCTCAGCCTCCTGGCCATATATTAAACACGGTCTCGAGGACCTTGTACGGAGAAGAGGGTGACGAGTGGGAGAAGGTGTGAGGGGAGAGCGAAGACGAGGAGGAAGGAGGGAAGGAGAGAGGGAGGGAAGGAGAGAGGGAGAGAAGGAAGGGAGTGGCAGATGAGGGGGAAGGTGTGAGTGAGAGGGGAGTAAGTGTGCAGGAATGTTGTGCTTTAAATGTGTCATCTGAGAGAGATCTTGAATGAACGCCTCACTCCATTTAATGGACAGCAACACACAGGGTTTACACACACACACACACACACACACACAACGTAATACAATACATATTATCACCTGGATTATTACGTCAGTAAGATAATAAATAATCTTAAAATAATAGATGCCAATACGACTCACTTATTAACTACACTGATCTATAGACTAAACAGTAATGGATATGTTCCTATGGCCACCTTATTTAACACAGCCACACACACAATTTGCGTTCTATTTTCGCCCGACTATTATGTCTACACTTTATTATGACGCAAATAACTTTCTTACTCAGGATAATCTAAGATCATTGCCGATTAAGTCAACGAGCGCTATAACTTTTTCACGTGTATGCTTATCAGTAAATATATCATTATTCAAGTGTTAAAATACTGTATTAACATGTTAGAGACAGTTATATGCTCATGGTTATAGAAATAAACGACCGCTGCAGTGAAACAAAAAAGAAAACTTATTAAAATATTCTGGGGAAAAAAAGGAAGTATTATAATAATAATAATAATAATAATAATAATAATAATAATAATAATAATAATAATAATAATAATAAGGTAGTAAATATTTCATAGTATTGTAACTATTTTAAACTGAGATTTAAGTAAAACTAAATCTAGAGAAGAACAGGTCGTCTTAGTGTTGATGAATAAACAGAACAAATTAAAGACAGTAGAACATAGCGAAATAAAACTATTTGAGAGGCATAACTTCAATATAATCTATATTAAGAATAAATTTTATACACTTAACTGAGGAAATCAGTATTTTCTCAGCGACGCCATCAAAATGAAAGCTTCTTCCTATCACCAACAGAGTCCTTTTTCCTGCTAACAAAAGAAAAAAAATTGCTTCATAAAATACTGATGTATGATAGATTTTCTTATTCAGATTCGATGTTTGTTTTTTTGTTAGTAGAAAATACGAAGAGTGTACTGTAC
Organism: Homarus americanus; assembly: GCF_018991925.1. Classification (NCBI taxonomy): domain Eukaryota; kingdom Metazoa; phylum Arthropoda; class Malacostraca; order Decapoda; family Nephropidae; genus Homarus; species Homarus americanus. The sequence continues at coordinate 4,305 of NW_024743914.1, read as the reverse complement.
AAATGGTCAATAACACACAAGAGTGACTTACAACTGATGAACAAAGACTAGAGCAGGGGTTCTCAACCAGGGGGGAATGCCCCCCAGGGAGGGAATTCAGGTTTTCAGGGGGGGGGGGAAAACTGATTCGGGAGCAAGAGATATGTTCGATGAGAAATCAATCACAGAATTTTGGCCCTTGATGTGCGATTCCTACCCAAAAGTGGCAGAAAGAGCTATCCGTGCATTGCTTCCGTTTGTGTCGACATATCTTTGTGAGTCAGGCTTTTCAACTCTGTTGCAAATTAAAACGAAGCAACGTAGTAGATTAGAGGTAGAAAATGACCTGCGTTGTGCCCTTTCAAGCACTCCTCCGCGTATCCCAGAATTGGCGAAGAAAAAACAATCACAGGTTTCTCATTGACTGTAATCTTCATCTGAATAAAATTAATTACAAATTTACAATATCCTGGTATTCTATTGAACTTTTTGTTTATTGCATTATGCTTCAGTTTGGTCTGTTAAGTAATTCATTATAAATAAAAAAAAAACTATTTTACTTTTATTCAAGTTTTATAAATCCATCAACATTTTCAATTGGCATTTAATTTGTAAAACTCCACTATAAAAATAATCCATGTAAAATTGTAAATGTATATGTACTAATATGGAAAAAATAAAGGATTTTCAGTATTATATGCATATTATTTGGAATGCACTTTTTGAGGCAGACAATCTTGGAAAGGAGGGGGGAATGACATTCTGACATATGGTGAAAGGGGTGCATGGGGCAAACAAGGTTGAGAACCACTGGACTAGAGGCCCAAGAATTAAGAATTATGGTACTTGGATTAATCCTTTCTCTCACACACACCAAATGCCTTCAAAACTCACAGCTCTTATAAGGAAAGATTGAAAGAGGAGCATTAAATGGTCAGCTTAAATTAAGGTCAGAATATACTTTTACAAACCCAACTTATTCATCAAAAACATCATGCTACACATTTGCGACCATATATGTGTGTTCAGTATATGTAGGGGTGACGAAGACGACACGTGAGAGTGGTAGGTGACCCAAGAAGCCTCTGGTGTTAGACCTTGTAAGAGCATCACGACCAGAGGTGACATGAGGACAGAACATGGAGGAGACGGTGAAGGCGGAGAACCTCGAGGTACACTCACCGAATCTGGCGAAAGATCGGCAGCCCTGGAGACGGCTGGTTGAAGCGGCCAAGGGTCTCAACAGGCCTATCGAGCCAGCGCAGTAAAGTGAGCGAGAGTGACGTAATAAGTCTACAGGAGTTGAGAAAACAGTGACAATAATGAAACTCTTTAATATATAATTTGTCAGAAATCTTCAGAAAATATAGAAAAAATCAGCTGCCGGGTATACGAGAGTAAGGACATCGTCTTCCCGCCTTCACTTTAACAACACAACAGTGACGTTTGGGTGCACTTCTCAACAATACCATAAAACGTAATATACTGTATACCCTCGATAATGTATAACTAACTCCTCATTATGTTACTCTGTCAACCTCAGGAGAGAGTATTGCTGTTTACGTCTCTGCTCTCTCCCTCATTCCATCAAAATTCTGAAAAAGCAAACCACTATCACCATCATCACTAACATTTTACGGCTTTCTCCACGCTAACATGAATCACCAGCACATACAATATCATAGTCAGGGTATGGACTCTCACGTGTATCCATGATCTAGCTCAAAGACAGTCGACTTAACCTAACTACCCTAACTTAGTGCTCATAATTCAACACAACTTTCCGTGTCTCTTAACTGTGTATATCCACGCCTGTCTCCTGAAGGTTTATGACCACCAAAAACCACACAGGTAAGAATGATATGGGACCACAAGGATACGGTATGGAACCACAAGGATGACGCTATGGAACCACAAGGATGACGCTATGGAACCACAAGGATGACGCTATGGAACCACAAGGATGACGCTATGGAACCACAAGGATGACGCTATGGAACCACAAGGATGACGCTATGGAACAACAAGGATGACGCTATGGAACCACAAGGATGACGCTATGGAACAACAAGGATGACGCTATGGAACCACAAGGATGACGCTATGGAACCACAAGGATGACGCTATGGAACCACAAGGATGACGCTATGGAACCACAAGGATGACGCTATGGAACAACAAGGATGACACCATGGAACAACAAAACCCATGACATTCTTTTACCAAACAAAGTAACAAGGGACGTAATTTATACCACATTAACCCACATTACACGACCATTAATCTCAGTAACGTCTTCCTGTCGGGGGCATATAGTGTTGAACATGAGATATGTCAGTAAAAGACATTCCTCAGTGTCGTGGCCACATATTACACAGTGCCTCTACAATACTCAGGCAAGAAGAGGGTGAATTTGAGGGAGATAAGTGGGAGAAGGTGTGAGGGAAGAGCAAAGACGAGGGGGAAAGGAGGGAGGGAAGGCGTGTGTGTGAGGGGAGTAAGTATGGAGGAATGTAAGTGTAGTAAAGCTGTAATAGATATATATACAAAATAGTAAACACATATGACCTTTAGGAACACACCTTGTTCATTATGAGAATTCCAAATTGTCATAATTTAGTCTTAATTATTTATATGCTTGTATAATAAAGATTTAACCTACTGACATTCTATATTCAGTATTTTTTTTATTCTGTTAGGTTAAATCGGTTCTTCTCCTATAGGGTATTTGAAACCTCTTATGAGTCAACAAGTGACACATGGTAAATACTTTCTATACATTTTCACATTATTCTTAAAATCTGCGATGGAAACAGATGGCGCTGTGGGATAACATTAATACACAACATATGGCAGCCATTTTGGTTTTCAATATTCAAACCCGGGAAGACAAAAACGCAGCCCAGGTGACTGTTGAGGTGAGCTGTCTCCCTGTCTATCTGTCAACACATGGCTGGACAGGTAAACGTTGAATAAATTTCTTCAATTTTAATTTTGTATGTTGCTCAATCCAAATAGAAGTTCAATTTACATGTTTATTTTAAACGATATACTGCAAAATGTTTTCAGGACTAATTTTGTTTAATAAAGTAAGTCATAAAAACATTTACTTTAATTTCAACACCTTTGTCATAAAACGAAAGACTGAAAACATATTTATGTGAATAAAAAAATAATACAAAATAAATTTTAACTTAAGAAAAAACCAAAACTCATTAATTTATTTACTTACACATCTATTCGTTTGTCAAAGACTATCACCTGAGTGGTGTAGTGTTGACCGTCACCGCCGATAAACAGAGATATTATTAGGAGTCATTTATGACCACCTCAACAGGGCATTCTATGCTACTTGCTCAAAATACAACAGTTGCCTTCTCAACATCATTGCCTGGTTCTTAAAATCGCTGTAAATCGTTATTTTTTTATTACTGCAAGGACTCGCTCATCACCTGCACCTATAGTCACCATTTCCAATTTCACCCGACTCTTAGATTTACAAAATTTACATCATGAAAATTTTTTTTCTTCAGATATCCACTGGTTGAAAATTTTTACATTATTAAAATTTAATAATAAAAATTATGAGAATCTGGGGGAACTTACACAATTTTTTCTTTCCTTTACAAAAAAAATGTGCATTGCAATATAAATAAAATATCAAATTGGTTTCAACTAACAAACAAGCTTTTTATTAGAAATTTACAGTAACAATAAAATGAACAGAACCGCGATTTTTTTGTAACAATCAACAAGTGGGTACCCAATGAATGTTCACAATAACAGAGTTCTATCATTATTTTTCGTTGTTGTACTAGGGTATTACTAGCCTTGCTACGTTTTTAAAGACCTTCGTTGCTTAAGCGCAGTAATCATATTATAACTAACAAATTTTACACACTTAGACAAATATTAAACACAAATAATAAGTATCATCTCACAGAATCCACATATAGACATCACACTTCTTATGACGATGCTAACTCACGCTAAGGATGAAAATAAATAAACCAGAGAACCAAAATTCTACATCTTTATATACGACGACAAGGAAAAAATAATTAAAAGTAGAAACAAATAAATACTTCCCACAATATAGCGCGAACGAACAGGATCTCAAACTGGGACACTTGAAAAAAACATAAAAAAATAACAAATAAATGGTTAAATTAAAACTGGAAAAATTAGAACCGATTCCATAACGTTCTTAAAATCACTTGTTATTATTTCAATCACTCAAGAGGTTGTCGTCCGCTGGAAACCTAAACTGAAGACTAACCTCCAGAACTACTTAGTACATTACAGAAACAACAGTGACTAACAGCA
>NW_024743913.1:0-16280 GCF_018991925.1 Homarus americanus | reverse complement strand
ATGTACAGTCTCGTTCAAGATTCTTCGAACACTGCTGGAGACAGCTGGCAACTCAAGGCCGTTTGTTTACTATACTAAGTAGCAAAAATTATGAATGAATGTAAAAGTGATCCGTGATCAGTTACTTACTTCCCAGTTGCTTAATTTATGGTTGAGCTTTGTTGTTTCGTATTATATTATACCTTTCTGCTGGTATATACTGTTAATTTGATTTTAAAATGGATAGAGCAATGGGCCAACCTATATGAATTTATGTTTAGACAATTAAACATAAGTAAAAATTGGTAAGTATGTTAAAGAACATCATGCATCGGGCACAGCTGTGTGCAGGCTGTTTATGAGGTTGCCTGTTTATCATTAATTTATACTAATATTATCTTCAAACGTTTAATCCCTTCGGTAATTAATCCAGTTGTATGTAACCGATACTAAACAGACTTCTTTCTAAAGACGCAGATTTCATGCAACACAAACTCCTGTTTATATTCGCTTTGGAATTAAGCAGAATCATCATTTCACTGCTACCTGTAGTAAGTGTGTGTGTGTGTGTGTGTGTGTGTGTGTGTGTGTGTGTGTGTGTGTGCATGCATGTGGAGTGTGTGTGTGCACATGTGGAGTGTGTGTATGTTTGTGTGTGCATGTGGAGTGTGTGTGTGTGCATGTGGAGTGTGTGTGTGCATGTGGAGAGTGTGTGTGTGTAATAATAAATAATAATAATAATAAACGGTTTATTAATAGAGTTGCAGCCGGTGACTGAAAATATACAGACTTACATTTGATTTAGACATAATGATATAATATGCATTGAATACATTTACAGGGCTGTACAGTACATAAATCAGGAGTTGTATATTATTTTAACAATTGATGGGGCGGTGCTGTTCTTATATCTATCGTCTTGACCTCTTATGGGCTGAATTTTGTTGTAGTGGCGGACTGCTTGAGTTGGGTGGGGCTGCAGGAGTTGGCGATGGCAAGGGTGGTGCAGTAGTCCGGGCCAAACCTTCCATTACAAGTTATTGATAATTTTTTACAATGAACGGGACTCATTTTATTTCTTATAGCCGATCAGTTCGTGCACGGCGTACGGGCTGGATGCGGCGATTCTGGTAATCGAACAGCGAATTCTCAGGCTAAAGGTCTCAGGTGGTAGTAGGGCCGGTGTCGGGGATGGTGTGACTTCTTTACCAAATTTGCAGATGAAGATCATTGGTGATGGTCGGTGAGTCAAAGGGTCAGTGTGTTGAGCGCTTCTTGATATATATGGAGTAGGAAGGGAGAGAATAATCTTGCACATGCCCTCTTTTGCCGCCCTCGTTGTGTGGCATTTGGGGAGGAAGACCAGGTATGGGGAGGCATAGGTGAGCACTTAGGAAAGTGTAATGTTATTATAAACACTGAGGCAGCTGCACGTGTTAGAACTCCGAGGACTTGGAGTCAGCGTGGGGGTGGAGGCGGAAACGCTGGAGGATTTGATAACTTCTGCACAGTGTGGTTTCCAATTTATCTGGATCATCTGTAATTTGACATGAGGCCGGTGGAATCTACAACCTGGAATTAATGTTCAGACCTAGAGTAATGGAAGGAAGATTGGGACAATGTCGGAAGAGGTTGATGTGCATAACCGCCGGTCTTGGTATGGTTGATGGTGACATAGTTGTTAGTGGCAGTTTTAGGTTGTTCAGCAATAAATCCTGAAAGGGCGGTATGGTTGAGGAGCAAAATTGTTGGCGCTGATCCCCAATGGTGGAAGTCGTCGACATATTTCTAACGAGCAGAGGTTCTCTTAGGGCATCATTGATGGGCATAAGGAAGCAGTGGTCCCATCTTGAATTTGCCTTGGGGCCGCCACAGGTGAGTGACTGAAAGGTGGAGACAGCCCTCAGGAAGCGTACAGCTTGGCGTCGGTCACTGAAATTTATCTGTAAGCCATGGTATAAGACTTCTCGAAGCCGGAGTCCAATAGCTTTGATGATGATTATATTGTGGTCGACTAGGTCAGACTATGTTTAGTGAAATCAATGAGGCGACAGCTACCAGACGTTTTTCGTTTCTCGAGGATGGCATTATATGTAATCGAAGCTGACAAGACAGTGAGTGGTGGAGGAAGTTTTCATGTTGCCAAATTGCTGAGGGTCTACGACTCTGCAATATCAGCACTCGCCCATTTGAACACAAAGCTTTCCACAGATTAGGCTGGGTATTGGGGTGAGGAGATTGCAATAGGTCGTAGCTGGTTAGGATTATCAAGCTGGTTGACTTGGGCACTGGTGATATAAGAAGATCTTCCAGTCAGCTGGGCATCTGGCTTGACTGAGAAGCATTGATGATCGGAGCACCTCAGGGTTTATGGCTCAGGGAGACTCCTTGAAAGAGTTTTCATTGTTGAGCAAGTCAATGGGGGTGGTAGGGCGTTTTTAATTTTAGTTTGTTCCAGGCGTTTTCTTTCTTCAAATTCTTCTACTAAGTCAGTGGGAAGAGGGGCTGGTAGGTAAGCAGGGAGGTGGTTGTAATCCAAGCAGGGGAGCGTCTGGCATATAGTAGCTGAAATGGTTGTTTTGTTTGCTCAGCTGTGTCAACATTAATTAGGATGGCTAAGGAAGGAGGGATGTGTCTTGTTGTTTAGTCCACAGAGGTTCTTTGAAACACCATACATTGACTGATGTTGGTCTAGCCTTCAGGTGTTAGCAATTTGGTTGGAGTAGTGGGACTTCTTTGCGGTCGTATTTCCTTGTGGATATTTCGATTCTTGAAAGGGGACACTATGTGGATGTGGTCATTGAGATGAGGCTCTGTCTCTCTGTGCATAAGATCTTTTGATCGAGGTGTGATCAGAGACAGAATCCCAGCTGGAGTGAGATCGACGGACTTCTCAAGGGAAAGAAGTGGTGGTGAGCTTCCGTGGTGGTGTTGGTATAATTTATCCATTTGGGTTTCCACGTCATCACGCTAAAGTACTTCAAAGTCAGGGATGGTGAACTATCCACTGCCCGAAGAAGGCGCACTGCAGAGTCCAGTAATCGGCCTGTGGAACAGTCATGAGATCTTTGTACTTGAGTGGGAGTGGCAGCTGAGGACCAGGCACTGATAGTGTGTGCTACACCCGATAGGAGGCTGACATGGTTGGGAGTGGTTGGTACTGAACTACAAGTCCCAATTTAAAGATAAAGATTCAAGAGGGTATTTTACATTGCAAACCAATGTGGAAGGTCACAACTTGTGATAGTGATAGCTGGTCCTGGATATCAGTGGTGTCAATTTCATTAAAGTCCCCACATAATACTAACTTGGCACATGGGTACCTAACTCTGAGGTGGTCTGAGGTGGTGATGAGATGATTGATAAGAGTGTCTCTGGTGGGTGAGCGAGGCGGATGGTATGCCACACAGATTATGATGGAAGCAGTGTTGCGCGGGTGGGCCCGTAGCACGACACGTACCCATAATGCTTCCACATCTGCTGGGACTTGAACATCCAGGCGCGACGGGCGTAGGTCATCTTGACAGAAGAGGGCAACGCCCCCTCCGCGTCTATGTGAACGAAGGTGATGAAAGAGTTGATATCCCTCAATATGACACGTTTCAGGCACAATTTGCCAAGCCTCACATATGGCAACGACGCTAGCGGCGGCTGACCTGACTGTAGTTGCCAGCTCGTCGAACTTGTTAGCTAGGGAAGTGACGTTGGATAGCAGTAAAGACGGGAGATCATACCATATCCGTGGAACTTCAGTGAGGTGGTATGGTCTGTCAGGGGTGGGTTTCTCCGGTTTCCTAGTGGAGGTTACGGTTCTAATGGGCTTATGTGTATGACGGCCTTGTCTACGAACCATCCGTCTGATGGTGTGAACTAGTGCGGTAGCATATGCCTAATACTTTTACAAGCCTTTATCTAGCATTATCACTGTCATTCCAAGACTCTGAATATTATAAACAGCAAATGGTATTTCTTTCGTTGAGTGACTAGTTGCCCCCCCTCCCCCCTCAATACAAAATCCTTGTTTCTGACTTGCGTAAATTACGTCACCTTTAGTCTGGTGTCTTAAAAAATACATATTCTATTTTTTTTTCAAATATGTGTATGATGTATTATAAATTTGGATCTTATTTATTTATTTACTCATTCAATTATTTTTTTTTTATAAAATGCCTAATAAAATATAAATATAAAGCTAATGTTATGGGCGGGAAGCTGGGGTAGACAAAGGTGTTGTTAGTGCTCACTACCCTTCCACTCCCTCAATTGTAGAAGGACCCTGCCAACGTGGAATACCACACTCAGAAAATCACTGAATGTGGAAGAATAATCGGCACGAAGGAGGTTGGGTTTTCACCAACTGAAATTGCCCGAGAATTAGGGTTTTGTCGGTCAACTGTATATTATTGGATTAAGCGATGGGAAGAGGAAGAAAGTTTAAAGGACCACCACAGGACGGGAATGGCGCGCAGAACAACACCTGCACAAGTTGAAGCCATCCGGAATTTCGCTGAGGCCAACCCCTTCAAGACTTCATTTTCAATAAGAGAGGATCTCCAATTAAATATTTCCCCTTTAACAATCGGGCGAAGACTTCACGAAGGAAGCATTCAGCATAGAATTCCAGCCACCAAGGAGAAGTAAAATGAGCGACATCGCCAGGGCAGGTTGTAGCTTGCTCGACGGTATGCTGAAGAAGGCCTAGATTTCTGGGAAAGAGTAATATTCACTGACGAAAAAACATTCTCATCTACCTCTCACGGAAGGATGCATTGCTGGAAGAGGAACAACACCCAATATGCTAGACAACATATTTATGAGGAAGCAAAGAGTGGCCATGTGACTTGCAATGTTTGGGGATGGATATATTTGTACGGAGTTGGGGAGCTGACTGACATAGAAGAAAGATTCACAGCTGAACAGTATTTAGAAATACTCGAAGAAGTTATGCTTCCCTCGGTACGTGCATATGCTTTCCCGTTTCCCGAAAACATAATTTTCATGCCCGATAGGTGTCCTATCCATACCGCACGGATTGTAAAAAGGTGGTTTGCAGAACAAAGAAATTTGCAAGTCTTAGACTGGCCAGGTAAAGGTTGTGACATGACCCCTATAGAGAACGTATGGGCCAATATTGTGAGCGTGTAGGATCCAACTGAAGAGAGAACCAGGGTGTAGCTACAGGAGCATACACACCGTGAGTGGGAGGTACTGAGGCGGAAACCGCAACTGATACACATCCACCACCCCGCCTCCGTTCCCAACAGGCTGCAGCAAGTAATCGAGAATGAAGGTGGCTGGACTAAATATTAATGTGTCAGAAATAATTTCCCTATGTAATCAACGTCACATACTGAATGCACATCGATATTATTTTGTTTACATGTTAAATGAAATAAATATATTTTTTTATGAATATAAGTCAAATTGTATAATAAATGTAAAGGAAACAATCCTCTTATAATATCCTCACTTATGCAGTATGTATTCAGGATGATTTAAGTCAAACAAATCCTAACATTATACTTATAATTATTATGAAAGAGTACAGTATAATATATGATAAATATATTACATGTGAAATAATTACCATATATTCCACGGAAAAAATCAGAGAGGGAGACGGAGACAAAGAAACAACTGTATCACGACACAATTCATACATTACTCTACTGTATGTAATGGTTCCGATCACAGCTGTCCGATCCGGCTCTTCAAGGCACTTGTGACGAGGAAATTGATCTTTCATATTTCAATCTCATAATCTCATATTTAATAAGTTCATGTCATGCCGATCACAATATATTTATGTATTATTGGAAAACGTTTATTGTAATAATTGTATTTGTATATATTTTTCTCTCCATTTATTTATAAGAAATGGGATTTTTTTGGCCAGAATACCAAACAATTACAACGTTACCTCACAATTATTTCATAACTTAAAATAATGCTTCAACACTCACACACACTTGCACGGAAACATACACACTAGCTCGGAATAATGTCGATTTCACCCCCCCCCCCTTGCCGTTTTTATTAATTATAAAAAATATTACATTAATTACTGAAATTTCGTACTGCAGGAATAGCTAATCCCGTAGCATAAGTATTGTATTGCTGTAGATCTTTCAACTGTCATTACCTTTGTCATCTGAGTAGACTTAGCTTATTATATATTTCAAATGACATTTCTTTCGATATTATTATTAATAATAAATTTTCGCTCCCCAGTCCCCGTGTGTGTGTAAAAAAAAAAAAAAAACACTGAAACACGTGGTAAACGGAAGTGATGAAACAGGCACACTAACACGCACTAAATCGTGAAAGAGAACACAGCAAAAATGAAACTAATCTTCATTTGTCCGTGTAAAGCAAAAACAGCTGCATGAAAACCTGAAATTTCTGAAATAAAACTTTTAAATATCAGGCAACACTAAGATACATTTTAGGTAACAGAGAAGTTTAATCGTGTCACGTATACCAGAGTGTGTTAGTCCTTTTTTTATAGATATATATTACACACAAATATATACAGTATATTAGTTTTGAAATTCATAAGTGGCAGGGCTGAAGTAAACACTTTGTTGGTTTTTCTTTATTGTAGAAAATTATAGTTCCATAGGTACTTAGTTCCATTGAGAATATATTATACCTTCTCTACTAGGGAAATGTCTAAGTGTACGTACACAGGAGAACACTTAAGTGAGGTGTTCTCTGGGTAACAAAAAATATGAGTCTCATCTTTCCTCAGCCTCTCTTAACCAAGAGAGAGAGAGGAGCAGGCCACGTATGTTATGATTTGGTTGACCTCGCCTGCTCTCGGGAGTGTGAGAAAGGAAACACGTCAGATAGATTTATATTAGATTGCCCCCAAGGGGCCTAGTTTATTGTGCACCACCTTACTTCCTGTGCAAGGTGAAGCGCAGAAGCGTTTACAGCGCCCATCTGGGAAGCATGCATAGTTCGTGCTTGCCTTTATGACTCTTGCATTAAAGGCGTAAAAGGTCTGAAGGATCATGGGTTTTGTCAGCAAGTTACATAAAGTGACAGAATGATGAGTGTGTGGGGGGAAAATTCCCGGTACAATTTATCTGTTTATGGCAAAGTGTGGCAGGTCCCTAATAATGTCAAGTACCAGGCATATCACTAGGAGGAGGGATATCTCGTCAGGGAGGGAAGAGGTGCCACCCCTGTAGGGAGAGGTCATAGGGCAAATGAGGATGTGGTGAAAGAGGGTGTGAGAGTCGGTTGACCACAAAGTTTACAAACAGTGCGGCCAGGCTCAGGGTTGCCAATGTACTAGGTGGAGGTGATATGGTGTGGTGGGGCAGGTACAGTAGGGGTGGGGGGAGGCACATAGGCATTGACAACATTGAGGGACACACCTTTTAGTGTAATTGTGATGGCGTGTTCGTCGACATGTCGGTGGGGTACAGGTAGCCGGGGGTGGTGTTATGAGGTCCAGGTAGCCCTGGTGGAGACAGCTCAGACACAGGAGCGGGCGCGGCTTGAAATGGGTGGAGGACAGGTTGAGGCACCAAGTGTTGTGAGGATGGGGCAGGACTTCGCTCGGGGGCAGCAGGACACACCAGGGAAGGCCCTGTAGGCGCTACACCAGTAGTGAAGGCCGCCGGCGGTGGAGTAGGCCGTGAGCAGGGGGGGCTCATCGGGGGACCAACAGCTTGTGTCAAACCAGAAGAGAGGAGTGACTGGGTGGCAACAGAGGGCAGGAGTAGGTGGGAGATGGTGGTACAGAGTGTAGCGAAGAGTTTTTCAATACGGTTGGTAAATTCTTGGAAGAGGGATATGAGCTGTGTCATGTCACTGGCAGGGGTTGTGGGGGGGCACCGGTGGGAGCACCAGGCCTGACAGCTTTAGATTAGAGACGGTGAGGAGGCCCAGTAGTAGTTGAGTTAGGAGACGGCCGGGACTGCTGTGTTGTAGCCAGGTGAGGCCAGGCAGGGGCAGGTGTTGTTGAAGAAAGTGTTGCTGGAGACAGAGGGGGGTGTGGTCCGGAAGACTGGGGGGGGCGTTGTGGTAGACTTGGCCTTCGGGGAGGCTTTTCCCCTGGGACAGACGGGCGATTGGGACATTGCCACAGTTACAACATCTGGGATTAATTACATAGCCCACCCCACCACTATTAAGGTGGTCTTTGATTTTATGGGCACAGGCGGCGGAGTTATGGTTACGTGAACAGAAGCGACATCTAGGACGATCACGTCGACAGCAGGCAGTGAAGTTGTGACCCCAATGAGAACAGAAAACACAAAATGCAGGCTCAGGATGATAGGCGTCTGCATACAGTGGGGATAAAAGTGGGTGGGCATCCACAGTGGTTGAGCACTCCTTCCCCTTCCACTTGACAATGACAGCGGGTTGTGGAACTCTCCCCCGGTAATGGCGACGTATACTCAGTATACTAGAGTTAAAGTCATGCTCATCTTCGATGTCAGCGTATAAGGGGAAACATTTCACTAGGATGTGACAACATTCATCTGCGTCTACTGGGGGGGGTGGGGGGGGGGGCAGCAGGACGACCCCGTCAAAGCCAACAGTACTAAGTGTTTCATAGACCTCAGAAGTCTGACACATGATAAAGTTCCGGTTATTACCTTGTCGGAATTCAATGCTGAAACCGTGCTGTCTGCAGTACTTCATTTTCCAATTAAAGCATTCCTCTACAGTTTTCAGAGAGTCCTTGGGGAAGTGGAGATTCAGCTTACTTGTTTGTTTGGCAGAGGGCAGGGTGATAGGGTCCATGGCATTGGTGTTTCCACTGTGGCTAGTGTTTCCCATAGAAACATTACCGTCACTGTCATAATCACTGGGGTCTGACTCTTGAAGGGTGTTGGATTCAGTATGACCAGGCGATTTGGTAATGGCATCAGTATCAGAGATGTCTGTGTCTATGAGAGAGCCTCTTCTGGGACGTTTATGTCGACCCCCGATGCTGGCAAAACTTGCCAGCTGAGGGGACCTTTGTGGGACGATCGGGAAGTCAAGAGCACCTATATGGGCACGTCTGTCCCCTTGGGTGGTGACGCCACGACTGCGTCCCTCCACCCCTACTGTACCTGTCCCACCACACCATATCACCTCCACCCCCACTGTACGTCGCCACGCCTAGTACATTGGCAACCCTGAGCCTGGCCGCACTGTTTGTAAACTGACTCTCACACCCTCTCTCACTAGATCCTCACTTGCCCTATAACCTCCTCCTACAGGTCCCCAGCCGTTACCAACACCTCTTCCCTCCTTGACCAGATATCCCTCCTCCTAATGACAGGCCTGGCACTTGACATTATTAGGGACCTGCCACCCTTTGCCATAAACAGATTAATTGTACCGGGAATTTTCCCCCCACACACTCATCATTCTGTCACTTTATGTAACTTGCTGACAAAACCCATGACCCTTCAAGCTTTTACACCCTTAATGCATGAGTCATAAAGGCAAGCATGAACTCCGCATGCTTCCCCGGTGGACACTGTAAACGCTTCTGTGCTTCACCTTGCACAGGATGTAAGGGGGTGCCAAATAATCTAGACCCCTCGTGGGCAATCTAAAAAAAAAAATCTTTTTGAAAACGTGTGCCCAAATTGGCGATAATATTCTGAAAAATTCTCTCGCGTGCCCGTGGGAATTTCGAGCAGAAAATTATTATTATTATTATTATTATTATTATTATTATATTGGTATTTTACATTTTTTTTTATAAAGAGAACAAAATGCTTGAAAGCATTCCTAGAGAAGTCTGTTTAGGCTACCAGTAACTCTTCTGAATTGTTTTAAATGGGACAGCTTTAGGAATTACATGTTATTTATAACTAGTAATTCACAATAGGTAAACTTAATTAATTACGTGACAATAATAATGGAACTTCATTTTACAAGAAAGGAGGAGTCCTGTTGCTTATTTACGTGTATTCATTTTTGTTATTATTAACAAAAGTATAACAGAGAGAGATTGATATCAATGAAAGCATTTTAGAAAAAGCCTGTTCAAAAAATTATTAATATCAATGTTTTTAAAAAGACAATTGAAAAATAACATCATTTATACATAGTACTGTACCTTATAACCAATATATGAAATGTGACAGTGAAATGATAAACTTTGGTTCATATTATAAAACAAAAAAAAAATAAAGGAAAGGAAATAAGCATAATTTACTATCAGTGAGACTTTTGCTGCAGCATCAACGATGACAGATATTTTATATCAGGCTTGTATTTGGTTGTTTTGAGAGCTATGCATGCAGCACTAGTTTCATCATAAGTCTACTCCTATAATAATTAGACTTGAGAAAGTTCATCACTGAAAACAATGACTCACATGAATATGTAGATGAAAATACTGTTAATACTGCCATTGCTAAATTTTTCAGAGGGTCAAATGCTTCAGGAATGGAATTCAAGAGTTTCAGAACCTCATTTACTGCAATTCACTAACCGATCTTTTTCAATATTTTCTAGTTCAGCTCTTAAGTCGACAAATTTTTGCCTCCAAATTAAGCTGTTTTGCAAATCAATTAATTGCATCTCAAAATTATCAAAATCAATCCACTGCAACATTTCCAAATTCAGTTTGTCTAATGTTACAATGTCCGCACAGTTTATGAATTTTGCAGTTTCTTCAAATGACCTGAACTTAGTAAATCTTAAAGAAAATTGTTCAGTAGTTGAATCAATGATGCTCGAAAATTGCATTTGAAGGCTCTGAATGTCTGTTTTCTTATGAATTTCAAGATCAGTCATGTGTTTTTTTAGGTTTGGGAAATATTTAGAACATAAAAACATAAGAAAGTGGGATACTGCAGGAGGCCGACTGGCCCATATTTAAAAGTGCCATTGTCGAACATCACGTTTAAAACTTTTCAGTTTGATTTCAAAAGCTTTTATGTTATCAAACATAACATCAAGTGTTTTGCCAGATCCCTGTAATTTGGTGTTCAAGTCATTTAAATGTGAGAAAAATCTGTAAAAAACATCAAACTACAAATCCACACAACGTCAGATAATTCTTGACAAGACAATTTTTCATTCTTCAAAAACAGACAAATTTCATCAAAACACAACAAATCCTTTAAGGACAGAACCTCGACTAAGCCAACGAACATTATTGTACCTAAGTAGTCCTGTGTACACCGAATTCACCTCGCTCAGGAAATTCTGAAATTGTCTTTTTTTTAAAGCACGCGCAGAAATAAAATTGACTCCCTTGGTTAAAATTTTCATCACTTCTTCAAGTTCTTTAAGGCCAGCTTTTGCACACAAAGCCTCCTGGTGTACAATACAATGAAAGGCTACCAGTGGATGCCCAACATTTTTTTCAAACAAATTTACAAAACCTGCTTCTCTACCAATCAAGCTGGGTGCACCATAAGTTGTCACGGAAACTATTTTTGAAAGATCAACTTGTCGATTAGACAGTTCATTTACTACTGCCTTACATATTTCAGCCCCTGTGGTATGTTCAGGTAAAGTTACCAAGTTAACCAGTTCTTCACAAATTTCATCGACCCTACAAAATCGAGCAATAATGGCTAGCCTAGCTGATGATGTAACATCAGTGTTCTCATCAAGACAAATGGAAAACAATTTACATGAACCCATATCTTTTGTCAGCTGTTCTACTATGTTTGTTTCCATCTTTAATATTCGATCTTTTATTGTTTCTACTCACTGGCAAATCCTTAATGCGCTGAATAATTTTTCCCTTTTCTGGAAAACCGTTAAAAAGGAAAGGAGCACATTCTAGCCATGATTCTTTAATATACTCCCCGTCACTGAGTGGTTTTCTATGTTGAGCAATAATCTTGGAAATCTCAAAACCAGCAGCAACTAAGTTGGAACTACCTGAAACAAATTTCATCAAAACATTTGACTGTCTTTTTTGTTGCTGATTTCTCGAGAAATGTGTTCTTTTGTTCTTGCTCACTTTTATCGCAAAGCCATTTATGAACAGTTTCATAATGCCGCTTTACGGAGGAAGTCCTGCACACCACTGTTTCGGAACATAAGATGCATAATGCTTTATCACCCTTTTTGATCATGCCAAATCTTTCACGCCACGATTCTTGAAAATCTCTCCTGCTGCTGCTGTTGCTGCCTTCATTTGAATTTTTTGTTTCTTTGCTGGTTGAGCTGACATTCTGGACAAGCTGAAAAGGGTAGATACAATGCAAATACTAATGTGAAGTCAAAACAGATAAGTAAACAGTAATGCAGTTTGCAAATCACTTTACCAATAAATAATCACGCAAATACATTCCACACGACATTATATATTCTAATCGCCAAACATTTCAAGAATTTTTTATTCGTATCATTAGTTTATTATCGTTTTATTCTATGCCACAAAATATCCAGTGTTCACTCACAAACAACTGAAGGAAAATATAATCAGAGGGAAGCCAATGCCACCCGTTCACTTCTATCATTACCCGAATACTGATGCGCAGGGTTGCCAACTCGGATTTTCAAATGTCGCTAGGCTGGTACCTAAAAGTAGCTAAATGTCGCTAAATCTTCCATGGAAAGTCGCTAGCTATTATTCCCCCCCTTCAGTAATTTGATGCAAATAATATTTTCATAATGCCGACTATAATGGACGGAGTATAAATAAAATGCATTATGTAAAAATAAAAATATTATTTTGTTTAAAGTTTAATGTGCACACTTACCTATTATTCAATAGTAATTGCATCCCAGTCCTCTTCGTAGTCGTCGGCAGTGTGAACAACTGTAGAGCTGGAAGCATGTGAAGTGCTTGGTTCAGGTTCTCTTGTAACTGTATGCCTCCACAGTCCCTATCTTTCCTAAAATATCACTAGGAAGTTCATAACTTGCACAACAGGTGTTCTGTCTTTTTAACCCATACTTTATTGTAAGAATTGCCTTTAATGTCGATAGTTTCATTTTGTTGCGCAATTTTGGTTTCACAAAGTTCATACTACTAAATGTGCGCTCTACATCTGCATTTGAATGCGGAAGAGATAAGGCAGCGAGTGCAATTTCAGCCAGATTATGGTAAGGGTTTTCACCAGTCGCATCTCTCTAATTTACCACTTCTGACCACAATTTTAGGGTGTTAGATGCATGGACGGGCTGACATCAAGTGATCAGGAAATAGACGTGTCCCTCCTTCTGTACCACGACCCATTCAAATGTATTAAACTTTTCTTATTATTTATTGTCCCTGTAACCCCGTTGCTATATATTATGGCTCGAAATTAGGAAAACTGAGTTTTCATGGACAGTCCAAAAGTATCCAGAAAGTCGCTAGATTTCTGTGGATATCTCTAGATTTGCGACAAGTCGCAAATCGCTCTAAAATGTCGCTAGAAAAAAACAAAAAGCTCTAGATCTAGCTACAAAGTCACTAAGTTGGCAACTCTGCTGATGCGTACACTGGGTCGGCAGGGATTTCAAAACGTGTCATCCAAAGTAAAGTGTTCTCGCAACCGCCCAGCTGGCGCCAAGCCGGCGTGAGACGTCTCCTGCGAACACTTTTCACTGCTCCCGGTTTGTAAAAATTCATTGCAGCAATAATTGGGATTAATGAAAATCATTATATATATATATATATATATATATATATATATATATATATATATATATATATATATATATATATATATATATATATATATATATGTATGTAATATTCAGAAATTTAAATGTGATATTTAGAAACGTTAGAACAGAAATAACCGATTTGCCGAAACAGGAAAGCATAAGCAGGCCAGGCTGAAACACCCACGCCTCGTTGGCGAGTTAAAACAAAGGCTCAAGCAACGCCATCGAGCGGGAGGTGGAAGCATTTTGAAGTAGGCCTCTGCAAAAATAAATGTACTTTATCAAATTAATGCAGACACGATTCATGAAGTTAAAGGACAGTCTAAATATGTTATGTGTGTCCCAAAGAAACTATTAGTAGTACGCGAAAGATGACGTCATTAGGTGAAGGCAGGCGAGCGCCCTGAGGGGTGCCGACGCTGACCCAGGCCCAGTGAGAGCCCAGTTATTGACCGAGACGGACGTTCTGCGCATTCTGCCAAGGAAAACGACCACGTGGCCTCGTCCCTTCCTGCTCACTTCTCATCAGTGTTGCAAGTAAGTTTTTATTCGATCTCAAACAGTGTTTAGATAGGGCGGAGAAGAATTTAACAGTAGCTAACAGAGAGCTCCTTTTGCAGGGTTTAGTGGTCGTATAGCTGGCAACGCACAAGGTGAACAGGTGTGCCTGACGGCTAACTACGTGGGACCAGCATCCGCACTTTGGTCGGTGGTCGATCTGGTTCATCAAATCTCCCCACCTTGTTCATACAACACCACATCTCTTCAGTCAGTCAGTGAAAAATCTTACTTATGGGAAAGTAGAACCCCTCCCTCAGCTGGGCAGGGTTCCCCTGGTTGTACTCTGAACTGGCCTAACTAGGCGGGCTGCCGGTCACTCTCTTTCTATCCATGAAGTACTGGGAGTTAACTGAGTGCAGACTGAATGAATGAAAGGTCACACGCTGAGACCCGGAGTCTAGTTGTTACATAGAGACATTCATCTCCCCAGTATTGGGTGTATGTGATTAAATTAACCAAGTCCAGGTGTGTAATCAACGCTCCTCGTGGGTGATTGCACACGTGGGACGTAGGGGTTCCCCTTTAAAGTTGGTGAAAGGCTGTAACACCTTAAAGTATGGGTGTATTCTGAGCACATGCGTGAGGCATGTTACGGGTGATGGTGGTAAAATGTGATAGGAATAGCCAAGTCCAGGTGTGAGATCAACGTTCCTCATGGTTGATTGTACACGTGGGACGTAGGTGTTCCTCTCCAAAAGTTTGTGAAAGGCTGTTTGTACCATAAAGGTACGGTTGCATTCTGAACCTAAGTGTGAAGCATGTTAAGGGTGTTGGTGGAGAAATACACTCATGACTCCTGAAATTTAGAGAGAGTAATGAAAAAACAGCGGAGCACCCTCCTGCCTGACGGGTAATGAGTGATTTTCTCTGTTTCTTGTATATGCCTGCCTTTTGGCAGGTTAGTAGTTACAACCTTGGGGTTCTGGTAAGTTAGGACAGTTAGGATTACAGTATTTTGTGGGTCATCCGAGATAGGCTATGAGTGATCCATGTTCTTGTGTAGTATGACAAAAATCGGGATTTCTATTCCTCAGTAATTGCTATAATTTTGTCGGATGCCCTTAAGGCATGTTCATCGGTGCAAGTAATGTTTTTTAATGTTTTATGTGCCACTAAGTGATGTAGGATGTACGAAGGAATTGTTTCAGATGAGTTCCTCGTTCTGGTGTCTGTAGTACTGCTGTATTAGTAGTCCTCTTCAGATGCAATTAATATATTTTAAGATTTTTTTCTACCATGTATAACTTTTGTTTTCTATTGTAGTGTTATAAGCCACGCTAAGTAGAACTCTAGTGCTTGTTTACAATTATTGACTCTGACTGTAGTGTTGGAAGGAGTAGAAGTGTCATCTTTTACCAGTGAGTCTCATTTACCCCAATCACAGGTGCTAGCTGTCCACGGTCACGGAGAATACTTTTATTTAATTGTGTTTGTGCTGGTTCGGGATTTTCTCTGATAACCACAAGGAAAGAAGAAAACACGAAGTTCCCAAGCGCTTTCGTGTAATTCACATCTTCAGGGGTGAGTACAGACTAAAGAGAAATACAAACCAAGGTGTATATATACAGAGGAGGGTGAGACTAGGTCCACAATGGTCAGGTATTAGGTAATGACCCTACTAATCTTTAAATAGCACGCAACGGTTGGTGGTCAGGTCAGATGGTCAGGTGACCCGACCATCTCACCTGGTTACAAATCTTCTTAATTACAAAATTGTCCAGCTTGTACATGCCGTTACTCAAATTCATGTTGAATGCTTCGGTATGTTTAATAAGACTAGATTCTATTATGTTCTTACTGTCAATTGAATTACATCCAACTATGTATTAAGGATTGCAAATTCGAATTCAATGGAGAATATTATGCTCAAAAATTTGGTATGGCAATGGGTAATCCACTCTCACCTATATTAAGCAACTTATATATGGAATTCTTTGAAAAGAAACTATTAAGTAATATTTTACCACCTTCAGCAGTCTGGTTTAGATATGTTGATGATGTATTATGTCTCTGGCCATGTAATGAGGACCTAAAAGCTTTCCTGCCACAACTTAACAACTTAGCCCCCTCGATCAAATTCACTGTGGAATTAGAGCAAGACTGTAAATTGCCATTCCTAGACTGTCTGATACACAGAATAGGTAACACTTTTAAGT
>NW_024743912.1:0-18973 GCF_018991925.1 Homarus americanus | reverse complement strand
CGAGATGCGGCCTCTTATCCTCAGCTGGATGGTAAAAATGGAACTTGTAACACTTTGAGAATGCAGAATCGTGTGTCTTGTTGAGCATTATGGGAGAGCCAGTGAAGGGGTGATATCTCTCTCTTGTATATTGTCTTAGAGGGAGGATGAGTTAACTGAGTCTCCCAGATGCTGGCAGTCTCCAGTGTAAGAGATAAGAGAGAGATTCTCCCTGACGTTGGCAGTCTTTTGTGTACGAGATAAAAGAGACAGTCTTTCTGACGCTGGTAGTCTTCGGCGTATTAGATAAGAGAGACAATCTCAACTGTCCCTCGCAAACAAGATCTTTCCCAGCGTCCCCGGTCACCAGCACTCACACTTACACTAACGCACACATGTAACATCCCGGTCACCAGCACTCACACCTACACTAACGCACACATGTAACATCCCGGTCACCAGCACTCACACCTACACCTACACCTGAGATCCCTAGCCCGAGAATTGCTGTTCGACACCACAACCGCATCCAGCCCATACGTGCACGAACTGATCGCTATAAGAACAGCCCAGTCCCAACCATTGTAAAAATTATCAATAACTTGTAATAAACCAGTGTATTCACTCCCAGTAAATACTACTTCTTGCACTGTCACTATGTTGAAATGCACTGTAATTTGAGCTTTTCCCCATCTAGTTATTATATATAATGTCATGGTCCTTCAGTGTGTGGTGATAAATGGCTCGGGTCTTGTGTGTTCGTGGGTCTGCGGGTCTCTGAATTTTCTAAAAGCTATTGTTACTTTTTCTTCGTCAGTAATGTATAGGAGTGATGCTCAAGGTTCCTTTATTAGCGGTGTCTCTCTCTCTCTCTCTCTCTCTCTCTCATGATAAAAAACTGATCGACTTGTACCTGTGGTTCTTGTTTGTGTTTTAATTGTTAATTTAATACAACTTTTTATCTTATTTCTAATTTCTACTGTTGTTCCAGCCACATGTTGTATTGTTAATAATAATAATAATAATAATAATAATAATAATAATAATAATTATACGGTAATAATAATAATAAAAATAATGATGATAATAATAATAATAATTGAGACGATAATTATTAAAATATAGAGGCAGGAGGAGGAAGAGGGAAGGAATGATGATAGTTGAGAAGATGACAATAGTAGTGATAATGCTGGTTGTGGTAGTAATGGTAATATTATACACGTAACAATAATGGTTGTGGTTCTTTTGTGTACGAGAGGTGGGGGCAGTTTTCTCGCCAGATCTAGACCAGTGGGCAGTGTTAACCCCCAAAGGTCACCGAGGCAGGAGTGACCTTTGGGAAGTTTTTGGATGATAAATAGTGTTGTAGGAGGTGGTGGTGGAGGTGGTAGGTTAGTGAAGTCCTTGATGGTGGTGGTTTGTTGAAGAGGGTCTGTTTTTTTATTGTTTTTATGTTTGTTTGATTGTTTTTATGTATGTTTGTTTGTTTTATTGTTTGTTTGTATGTTTTATTGTTTGTTTGTTTTGTTTTATTCTTCGTTTGTTCGTTTTATTGTTTGTTTGATTGTTTGTTTGTTTTATTGTTTGTTGGTATGCTTGTTTGTTTTATTGTTTTTGTTTGTTTTATTGTTTGTTTTTTAGAATGATGTTTTTTGTGGTGTCATTATTGTTTGTGTTGTGTTGTTGCTTGCTTGTTTGTTTGTGATGTGTTGTTTGTTTGTGGTTGGTGTGTGAGAGAGAGAGAGAGAGAGAGAGAGAGAGAGAGAGAGAGAGAGTATCAACACAATTTCCATACCATATATTTACCAACAACTTTGTCATAACGTAACAGTGAGCCAGGGACTCTCTCTCTCTCTCTCTCTCTCTCTCATGATAAAAAACTGATCGACTTGTACCTGTGGTTCTTGTTTGTGTTTTAATTGTTAATTTAATACAACTTTTTATCTTATTTCTAATTTCTACTGTTGTTCCAGCCACATGTTGTATTGTTAATAATAATAATAATAATAATACGGTAATAATAATAATAAAAATAATGATGATAATAATAATTGAGACGATAATTATTAAAATAT
Source organism: Homarus americanus (assembly GCF_018991925.1). Lineage (NCBI taxonomy): Eukaryota > Metazoa > Arthropoda > Malacostraca > Decapoda > Nephropidae > Homarus > Homarus americanus. Next base: position 16,919 of record NW_024743912.1, on the reverse strand, counting down.
GGAGGCAGGAGGAGGAAGAGGGAAGGAATGATGATAGTTGAGAAGGTGACAATAGTAGTGATAATGCTGGTTGTGGTAGTGATGGTAATATTATACACGTAACAATAATGGTTGCCCTTCGTGTACGAGGATGGCCGGCTCTAGAGCAACGTTGGCATGAATTTGTTTAAGGTGTTAGAATCTGTCGCCAACACCACAACCACACGCAAAGTTAACGAGTTGTATGACCCAGTTTCAAGAAATAGTCCGAGAAGACCGGACAACTCGGCAACTGCACTGGCTAACCATTATTCCAGAATAAGATCCGCAAATCGATTAACATCCAGGTTCCCATTTACTGGTAAATAGAAAGTCAAATGACGTAAAAAAAAATGCTCATAGTTTCACTCTGTCCGGGAATCGAACAGGGGTCCACTCCCTTGCAAGGCGAGCATGCTGACTATTACACCACAGGTTGCCAAAATCACGTTTAGTAAAAAAATTTTTTTTTTTTTCGTGCTGGTCAAGCCCCGACCAGAGGTTAGCTAGACCCCCGGACAACTCTTTCGGAGCTTGACCAGCACGTGGTATTGGTTATCATCTCGACTTAATTATATGTTACAAAGTCACGTGAGTTTTTCAATGTTTTTTTTTTTAATATTTACTTATTCTAAGCTAAATGTCAACAAATAAATGACTTAAATAATACGAAAACAAACAAATAAAAGCGGAACTCACCTAATATATACTGTATGTTACACTAAATAGGGATAATTGGCCATTAGTGATAACTTCTATGTATTTATCTTTTCTGGAAGCTTTTGACTGGCCATAAACGATCCTGTAGATCATAAATATACATATAAATGAATACCTTCATGCATAATGTAACCTGACCAGACCTAACCTAACTTAACCTAATCTAGCCTAACCTAACCTAACGTAATCTAGTCTTCTCCTCCTCCTCCTCACATGCATTATTTCTTCATCAACCCCAATTAAAATTCGAACGCCTTAACCTTACACACCGTGGCCCTGGGTTGTGGGTGGAGAGGGGGGATGGGGGATTGTTGGGGGAGGGCGGGGGAAGAGTCACCTAAATCACCCAACACACCCAGCAGGCGCTTTGTAACACCCAACAAGTGATCTTTGGGTGGGGGCAGTTTTTTTCGCCAGATCTAGACCAGTGGGCAGTGTTACCCCCAAAGGTCACCGAGGCAGGAGTGACCTTTGGGGAGTTTTTGGATTGTAAATAGTGCTTCTACACCCTTAACTCATGAGACTTAAAGGCAAGCATAAACTTAGTAGGCTTCCCTGTTGGGTGCTGTAAACGCTTCTGCGCTTCACCTTACACAAGGATGTAGGGGGGCGCCCAATAAAAAAAATAAAAATAAAATAAAAATAGTGTTGTAGGAGGTGGTGGAGGAGGTGGTAGGTTATTGAAGTCCTTGGTGGTGGTGGTTTGTTGAAGAGGGTCTGTTTGTTTGTTTGTTTGTTTTACTGTTCGGCTGTTTGTTTTAGTGTTTGTTTGTTTTTTGTCTGTGTGTTTGTTGATTGTTCGTTTGTTTTATTGTTTGATTGTTTGTATTGTTTGTTTGATTGTTTGTATGTATGTTTGTTTTATTGTTTGACTGTTTTATTGTTTGTTTGTTTATTTGTTTGTGTTATTGTTTGTTTGTTTATTTTCTTGTTCGTTTGTTTGTTTTATTGTTTGAATGTTTGTGTTGTTTGTTTGTTTTATTGTTTGTATGTTTTTTGGAATGATTTTTTTTGTGGTGTCATTTTTGTGTTGTGTTGTTGCTTGTTAGTGGTCGGTGTGTGTGTGTGTGTGTGTGTGTGCGCGTGTGTGTGTGAGAGAGAGAGAGAGAGAGAGAGTATCAACACAATTTCCATACCATATATTTACCAACAACTTTATGTCATAACTTAACAGTGAGCCAGGGACTCTCTCTCTCTCTCTCTCTCTCTCTCTCTCTCATGATAAAAACTGATCGACTTGTACCTGTGGTTGTTGTTTGTGTTTTAATTTTTAATTTAATCCAACTTTTTTATCTTATTTCTTATTTCTACTGTTGTTCCAGCCACATGTTGTATTGTTAATAATAATGATAGTAATAATAATAATAATAATAATAGAGACGAAGATTATTAAAAAATGGAGGCAGGAGGAGGAAGAGGGAAGGAATGATGATAGTTGAGAAGGTGACAATAGTAGTGATAATGCTGGTTGTGGTAGTGATGGTAATATTATACACGTAACAATAATGGTTGCCCTTCGTGTACGAGGATGGCCGGCTCTAGAGCAACCTAGGCGTGAATTAGTTTAAGGTGTTAGAATCTGTCGCCAACAACACGACCACACGCAAAGTTAACGAGTTGTATGACCCAGTTTCAAGGAATAGTCCGAGAAGACCGGACAACTCGGCAACTGCACTGGCTAACCATTATTCCAGAATAAGATCAGCAAATCGATTAACATCCAGGTTCCCATTTACTGGTAAATAGAAAGTCAAATGACGTAAAAAATAATGCTCATAGTTTCACTCTGTCCGGGAATCGAACAGGGGTCCACTCGCTTGCAAGGCGAGCATGCTGACTATTACACCACAGGTTGCCAAAATTACGTTTAGTAAACAAATTTTTTTATTTATTTATTTAATTATTTTTTCGTGCTGGTCAAGCCCCGACCAGAGGTTAGCCAGACCCCCGGACAACTCTTTCGGAGCTTGACCAGCACGTGGTATTGGTATTATTATCTCGACTTGATTATATGTTACAAATTCACTTGTGAGTTTTTCAATGTTTTGTTTTTATAATATTTACTTATTCTAAGCTAAATGTCAACAAATAAATGACTTAAAAAATACGAAAACAAACAAATAAAAGTGGAACTCCACCTCATATATACTGTATGTTACACTAAATAGGGATAATTGGCCATTAGTGATAACTTCTATGTATTTCTCTTTTCTGGAAGCTTTTGACTGGCCATAAACGATCCTGTAGATCATAAATATACATATAAATGAATACCTTCTTGCATAATGTAACCTGACCAGACCTAACCTAACCTAACGTAATCTAGCCTAACCTAATCTAGCCTAACCTAACGTAATCTATTCTTCTCCTAAAATACTACACTAACATCATCACTATAACACTACACTAACATCATCACTACAACACTACACTAACATCATCACCATAACACTACACTAACATCATCACTACAACACTACACTAACATCATCACTACAACACTACACTAACATCATCACTACAACTCTACACTAACATCATCACTACAGCACTACACTAACATCATCACTACAACACTACATAAACATCATCACTACAACTCTACACTAACATCATCACTACAGCACTACACTAACATCACTACAGCACTACACTAACATCATCACTACAACACTACATAAACATCATCACTACACCTCTACACTAACATCATCACAATAAGACAACGCTAACATCATCACTACAACTCTACACTAACATCATCACTACAGCACTACACTAACATCATCACTACAACACTACATAAACATCATCACTACAACTCTACACTAACATCATCACTACAACACTAACATCATCACAATAAGACAACATTAACATCATCTCTACAACACAACACTAACATCTTCACTACAACACTAACATCATCACAGTAAGACAACATTAACATCATCACTACAACAGAACACTAACATCATCACTACAACACAACACTAACATCATCACTACAGCACTAACATCATCACTACAACAGAACACTAACATCATTGCTACAACACAACACTAACATCATCACTACAACACTAACATCATCACTACAGCAGAACACTAACATCATCTCTACAACACAACACTAACATCATCGCTACAACACAACACCAACATCATCACTACAACACTAACATCATCACAATAAGACAACATTAGCATCATCACTACAACAGAACACTCTCATCATTACTATAGCACAACGATTTATGGACCAAAATTCCAACCCCAATATATTTCTGGACAGTCGAATTTTAAGTTGAGGTCCCTGAGTAAACTGCTTACTTCTCACAGCAGCTGAAGATGAGCCAAGTCCGACGCGAAAACAACTTCAAAGGGAAGGAAGGATTTATCTCCTTCTTCTCCCAGAATGTTACTTTTACTCATGATAAATCAGACATAATAATAAAAGATGATTTGTTACGAAAATATAAAAAGTACTGTCTTCACCACGACCTCGTCCAGGCATCAACAATAAATATTGGACGGTATCTAGGAATGTTGGGAGTGAGACCCTCCGTCCGAATCGGGGGATCAAAAGGTATAAGTCAAAAATATTGTTACCCAGGAATAACTTTCCAACCTCTTACCGAGGGGGTCACCCGGTCCTCGTCCTCCGCCGGCAAAGTGCAAGATTACAAAATTAAATTGAAAAAAAGAACCAGAAGATCTGTTGAAGCGAATGAGCACTCCTTCGACCATTATGCCACACCTGACCAGGCCACGCCAGACCAGTTCCAGAGTGACATTGATAACATGATGACGGATTACTTTATCGAAATTATAAATGATATACTCCATCAACAGTGAATCTGATTAATCTTCAGCTGCAACTGCAATGTTTAATGCATTTATTTTAAGCAATAAAAGTTATTCATTAATATTTACTTTAATTTCCCTTGACTAAAATACTGTGTCACGATTATCAGTGATTTTTTCCTTCAAATTAACTCACAAGTAGATATAATTTATTAAAAAAAACTGTTCAACACTTACAGTATAAACAAGATAAAAAGAGACACACAGAAAGTTAGATAAACAAAATTCTGAACGTTACTGCGATCCAGCGAGGTTCATTTGTTTTCTACACTGAAATCCGGCAAGACAAATAATTATCTAACCACAGTGTGTTAAAAATAGTTCTCTGTAATGTATATGATCTGTTTCACCTCCGTCATTATATCTACTTGGTGCTCTCTTGGAGGTCACCAATTTATGCCTGAACTTACTCGATTTTATTTATTTTTTCTATACAGGTATTTAGGATTAGTTAGACCAGGGACTCTTAACCTGTGGTCCATGGCCTATTTGCCATTGGTCCACACAAAGATAAATATAAATCAAACATACAGAGTAACTTTTACTTATTTTATATTATGAAAAAGTCCTCGTTTTAATTTTGAAGATTTTTTATTCAGTCGATGTTTTTATTGTGTATGTATGTATGTATGTATGTATGTATGTATGTACTGTATGTATGTATGTATGTATGTATGTATGTTTGTTTGTTTACGCCATTTGCCTCTGTCTACCCAGCAGTAATTGGGAACCTGGATGTAAATCGATTTGCGGTTCTTGTTCCGGAGTAATGGTTAGCCAGTGCAGTTGACGAGTTGTCCGGTCTTCTCGGACTATTCCTTGACACTGGGTCATGCAGCTCGTTAACATAGGGTGTGGTTGTTGTGTTAGCGACAGCTTCTACACGTTAAACAAATTCACGCCTAGGTGGCTCTAGGGGCAACCATTATGTAGTGTGTGTGTGTGTGTCACACTTCAACCATTCACACAAATATGAAAACAAATAACCAACATGAAGGTCATACATTGTCTTACTTATACTTGTCCGGTCCTTATCTGCGGTACAACACACTGAGCTTCATTATCGAGTAGTGTCAATAATAAAAAAAACTAACATAAGAAGCTTTCATTACAGTTCTTTGAGGTTCATGAGTCTCAAGACTTGTCGCAGTGCCCCCACAGCTGCCCAAGACCACTGTGCCACGTCCTCCCTCTTGTAAGACCTATGGTCTCACCACCACCACACGGGCCAACCACCCTACCTCACTGCTGTGGGTTGTCCCTGTATGGGAAGGGGAGGTAAGTCACTACCGGAGAGGGAGTTAGTGTATCCAACACTGCAGTGTTTGTCCCGCCGTCTATTTGCAACATTGCAAGACGTTACACAGCGGCAGACCTCAGTGATTTTTGCCGACAATTACCCAACAGAGGCCACAATGGGCTGACAGGTCCATTGTGAGCTGTGTCAATTTAGTATCAGATTCGGTTGCAGTGAGGAGGTTGTTGGGGCGACCACCGCCTCATGCACGGCTCCTGTCTCCTGTTGGCCGCCTACTCATGAAACATTTACTGTACTGTTTAACTCGGTTATGTTAATATGGTGGAGGAGGAACCTTTTGTCCAACTTACACAACTTAGCTTTTATTCGTAATTAACAAGAGGATAATAATAATGAGTGTCTTATAAGTAATGATGGAACAATTAAAATACATGTCTCGAAATTATATATAAATATTATATTTGTGTGTGTGTGTGTGTACCTATTATATAGCGAACTCAGATCACGTTGACGTAATGATAAAAAAAAACAAATTCCCTTGTTTACAGTAGCTGGGTGATGACGTCACAGGCCATAAGGTGCGGGTAGTAGGGTTAAGTGGCTCACCTCCGCCTTATCGAGAGTGGTCACGGGAGAGGGGGGAGGGGTTAAGTGGGGAGAGAAGAGAGATAGAATAGAGAGGGTAACCTGAGTGGTAGAGAAGTGGAACGGAAGAGGAGGCAAACGAGTTTTTTTTAGTTTAACAAATTTATTGACAAAGCTTGGAATACAGTTTGCCTATTCTGAGTAATTTAGTCAGGTCTTGACACTGAGGGTGGTATCACTTCTCACTGCCACGCAGGACAGAGGTTCATACACAAAGAAAGCATTATACGTGCGCGAGAGAAAGAAGATACTTGAAGTGATCAGGAAAACGAACAACTGTGGTAAATCCAACGAGGAAAAGCGAGAAATTTTGTATAAGGAAAATAATAAGGTAATATGAGTGAGAAATATATGAATAAAAACACTGCCTTCCGTGTGGCCTGACGCACTAATGACACACACACACACACACACACACACACACACACACACACACACACACACACACACACGGAGATTCAAACATTCCATACAGGGCACATAAACACCGGAGAAAGTTTAGTTATACCAACACGTGAACTGTTAACACCACCACCACTACGGAGATATCCCAAGATACTGGCTAATTAAGAGATCATGTCTGAGGGTTGGCGACCATGGCCCACCACCCCACACGTATGCAAGTCTTCCCAGATTGTGTTTCTGTCTTGGGTTCCAGCTTTTAACACAACCATTCATCCACCCTACTCTCTGACTTCCCCTGGTCCATTTTCCTTATATTTCATCCAATAATACCGACTAAAAACACTAACAAATTCTACAGTACAATACGAAACAGTTTCACGATTATACCCCGGGATTTCTATCATCTAAGAGGCGCACTACAGAGTCAGTAATCGGCCTGTAAGTCTTGATGTAGGGTCTCTGTACTTGAGTGGGAGTGGCAGCTGGGGACCAGAGCACTGATAAGTGTGTGCTACACCTGACAGGAGGCATTGGTTGAGGTGGTTGGTACTGGTCTGCTAAGTCAGCTAAGATAAGGTCAAGGGTATTTTGACCGTGTGTGGGGAAGTTCACAACTTGTGATAGTGATAGCTGGTCCTGGATATCAGTGGTGTCAATTTCATTATAATCCCCACATAATACAAACTTAGCACATGGGTACCTAACTCTGAGGTGGTCTGAGGTGGTAATGAGATGATTGATAAGAGTGTCTCTGGTGGGTGAGCGAGGCGGATGGTATGCCACACAGATTATGATGGAAGCAGTGTGGTGCGGGTGGGCCCGTGGCACAACACGTACCCATAATGCTTCCACATCTGCTGGGACTTGAACATCCAGGCGTGACGGGCGTAGGTCATCTTGACAGAAGAGGGCAACGCCCCCTCTGCGTCTATGTGAACGAAGGTGATGAAAGAGTTGATATCCCTCAATATGACACGTTTCAGGCACAATTTGCCAAGCCTCACATATGGCAACGACGCTCGCGGCGGCTGACCTGACTGTAGTTGCCAGCTCGTCAAACTTGTTAGCTAGGGAAGTGACGTTAGATAGCAGTAGAGACGGGAGATCATACCATATCCGTGGAACTTCAGTGTAGTGGTACCGTCTGTCAGGGGTGGATTTCTCCGGTTTCCTAGTGGAGGTTACGGTCTTAATGGGCTTATGTGTATGACGGCCCTGTCTACGGCTCCGCGCGTGGAATATGTTCAGTGACTTTTGGGTCGTGCGATAACACTGCCATCAGGATAACCGTTCCCACGCTTTAGATGGTACAGAGTGTATGTGTGTGTGTGTATTACAAAGTGTGCAGCTTGTTAGTCGCACACACACACACACACACACACACACACACACAGGACCTCTTTACACTATAACCACAGCCATACCAAAACCACCCCCACACCACATCCATACCAAAACCATCACCACTCCACCACACCATAACCACTACTATACCACCACCACACCACAACCACCACACAACCACCACCACACCATAACCACTGAATCGGCTGCTTGTCCAATTAACCAGTCCGTTCACACATATTTATATTTGGGTTTTAAGTAACGAAACCCAAACGGTAGTTCCTTTGTTTTATTATAAAAGGTTATATATATAATTCCCGAGTGTATATCAACCGTAAGTCTCACTGTCTAGGAGTGAATGAGAAAGGGACGGCGTTTATGTATGATAAACGTTTGGTCACGTCCTTTCGATATGAGTTGAGGTGAGCTACTGAAGCTTAGGGGCATCGCAGTGCGTGCTTACAGGAATGCTGAGCTATGGGTCTCGCCCTCTTGGGTAAGTTGCCCGCTCACGTGTCAATCTCATGTCTTACTCATAGACAGTGGAAAGTTACAGGGTGGTGAATCTGAATATAATATCAGATGTATTGACCCATTTATATAATACGTTCTGTTGATGAGACAGGGGCCTATTACATCGCTCGGTCACCTACCAGCCGAGCTCCGTGAGGCCTAAATAACTCACAGAGTACAGTACATCCTAGACAACCCTAACCATGTTATAAACAGATATGTAGACACTAAGCTGGGGAAATTACTGTAGGGGTATTCTCTACTACAGGGGACCTAGACTTTTGTGTCGTACGGGTTAGTATGTTATGAACAATGTTGAATTTGGATGATACTGCCCGGTAATAACAGAACAGGAACATTATTGCCAGAATTAACAGAATAGAGGGAATCGTAAGACTTGGTAGTGCAAATTCCCGTGACAGGTAAAATGGCAAGTTATTATTCAAATCAGCAAAATGTGTCTCGTTCAAGAAAGCTAACACTTTTAATTTCTCTGATACTATTTGAACAACCTTGATAGTGAAATTCATTATAGGAAGTGGAATTAAAGCAGACTTGAGTTTTCGATTTAATGCAAAATGCTGATGAGTAGGCAAGGTCCGTAATGTACTACAAGTGATTTCACAGTAATCAGGAGCCTTGTAATGCCCTTTCACAACTAGCTGCTTAACACCATTTTGGCATTTTAAAATTACAGTAGTGAGATTTGGAAAGAACAAATACTGCACATTGTGAAGGTGAGCGTGGAACACAGTCTTTAGACTAACTGGCCTATAACTGCATTGCGCTAACGCTGTGCGTACATTTGGTTGTATGACTGCCAATTCACATATTCCATCTGCAGCAGGAATAAATGCAAACAATGTAGGCTGGACATACGTGTAGGTGTAGATAAGACGACTTACACCGTGACAGTACCTCAGAATCCTCTATTGATAACAATGAATATTCTTCATCTACTAAGAAAAGTTCTTTAGGCCTATCTAGGGTATACAGTGTGTCGTTCACAAACCAGGGGAAGGGTTCTAAATGCCATGCATTAAACTCATGTTGCCCTCGCATAGGAATGTGGATCAGAATTGCATTGTGCGTGAGGGTTGACTCCAACAGTGGGTAATGATATTGAACCTCATTGTCATTGAAAATAGGAGTTAAATGATACTGCAACTTGGCTATTTTTAAAGCTTCAAGAAGCGTCTGCACAGGCACAAGCTTCGCGTCCACACGTCCTATCCCGGCATCTACAATGCTGTCTATTAGTTCATTTTTAGAGGTTACAATTTTATGAACTGAAATTTCAGCAGCATGCAAATATTCTGTGAAGTAAAGGAGCCATTCTAACGTCGGGATTGCTTTCTGTAACCTAGTAACAATCCTCGAAACTTGGTTAGACTCCATTATGATTGCATTAACCTTTGATTCTAGAGCAGTAATCGCGTGAAAGGTTTGAGAAATAACACGATTCTGTTGAGATACAGCTTGAACGACAACGTTCATGAAACTATTGTCGAATTCATCGAAGCTGTGCTGAGACCATGAAGAATGTCCAATGCTGATTGTAGTTGGCCGTCGACGTTTTCCATCTGACGCGAAAGTACGAGTTAACTTCTACTCGCAGAACGTAGTTTCATACAATAGTCATTTGGGACATTTTGCTTCTGAACAGTCTGTAAGGATGTATCAATCACATTATCATCAACTTGAGGTAAGACATTTATCTGGGTCTTCTTCAGACGATCCGCGTGCACGACATCTGCGATCTGTGCATTAGGCTTCCATATTTTGAATTTGTTGCCTGCTTCTTTTGAGATTATGCGGAATGTACCAGAAAATTTCGCCGAAAGTTTGGAGTTCCTTTCAGGTACCTGTAACATAACAGCGTCCCCAACGTTCAGTGCGATAGGTTTAGCATGTTTATGCTGTTTGATGATCATTTCGGCGCGTGACGCCGCTAGCTGTGATCGTACTTGGTTATGAATTTCTGTAAAGACATGAATTTGTTTTGCCGCAAAATCATCCGTATTATATACCGGGTATGGCGCCTCTGTAAAGATGTCGTAAGGCAGACGTTTATCTGTGCCATAGACAATATAGTAGGGTGTTTTGCCCGTAGAGCTATTAACTGACCCATTAATCGACGCTGCAACCTGCGGTAACCAATCCTCCCATGCGTATTGAAAACCACTAATGATTGGACGCAGTATTTCTAGGATTTTACGATTGGTTCTTTCAACAAGGCCATTAGCCTGTGGATGATAAGCTGTCACAAAAGTTTGTTTAAATCCATATTGTAAACATATATGCTCTATTAGCTCATTCTTGAACTCTGTTCCATTATCAGAGAGTAGAACTTTAGGCGTAGTATATGGACATATGAGATTCATCACTAATGCATAGGCTACTGCTTCGGCCGTTTTGCTTTTTAGTGGGATCAAGACCACGAACCTGGAAAAATGATCCACACACACTAAGACGTATCCTGATCCCTGATGACTCATTGGGAGTTGTAACACATCAACAGCGACTGTGTCAAACGGACGGTCTGGTGTAGGATATTGTAGAATCGGGGCAGGTGATCCTGTCGATCTTTTATGTTGAGCACATGCCAAACAATTAGCTATGTGTAATTCTATGTCTTTCTTCATAGTGTTCCAGAAATACTTCTTTCGTAAATCCGCTAAGCATTTATCACGACCTTGGTGACCTGCTTGTGGGACATCGTGGAACAATGTCATTACTGCTTTGCGCAACGTGTCAGGTACGACTATTTGAGACACATTACCCTCAGGAGATTTTCTCGTCCTATTGAGTATGTTATGTCGTAATTCAGACTGACTTAAGGGAAGAAATAACTTGGGGAGTTTAACATCCTCGCCTGATTCGAGAGCAAAAATAACAGCTGACCAATATGGGTCGCGTCGTTGCTCATCTTCCAGCTGCGAAAGAGTGAATGTTGATACAGGCATAACTGGTGCTATATTTCTTGACTGAGCGTCGGCGACAACATTCGCCCTCCCAGGTAAATACCTAAATTCGGGGTCAAACTCTTGAATTGTCAGATACCAGCGTGCTAATCTGCCTGATAAGTTTCTGCCATGGAACAGTTCGGTGACTGCCGCATGATCAGTAAAAACAGTTATCTTGTAGCCAAAGATAATGTCTTTGAACTTCTTGAAGTGCCCACACAACGGCTAACGTTTCTATGTCGTCGCCGAATAACGTGTTTCAGCATCGATTAGTTTGCGATTTGCAAATGCTATCACTCTAAACTTCCCACGCGTGTCCTCTTGCATGAGCACTGCTCCGACTCCAATTCCGGGAGCGTCAGTACAGAGAGTGAAAGGTTGAGTGTAGTCTGGGAATGCTAGAACCGGGGCATTGGTTAGCGCTGTCTTCAATGCCGTAATACTTTCCTCGTGTTCAGCATCCTATATAAACACTGCATCTTTTTTTTGAGCAACCTCGTTCGGGGCGATGCTAATGTTGCATAGTCCTTGATAAAGGAACGATTATAACCAGATAATCCGAGAAGGCTACGCACATGATCATTTGAGGTAGGACGCGGGAACTGAGATACAGCTTTGACTTTATCATTAACTGTGTGTATGCCCTCACCGTCAACTACATGACCAAGGAAATGGATTCTGGATTTTAAAAACTCGCACTTTGAGAGTTTTATTTTGAGTCCTGCTGTGGAAAGTTTGGCCAAAACTTCACGCAGTTTTATCAGATGGGAATCGGCGTCCTTACTGACTACTATTAGATCATCCAAATAAGCGCAGACTGTGTTACCAATTAGTCCGGCAAACAGGGTGTTGATCATTTACGCGCCTGAAATCTATGACAGGGCGCCATCCACCATCCTTTTTCGGGACGAGGAATAATGGGCTATTAAAGGGGGATTTTGAGTGTCTAATGACATTCTCATCTAACATACCCTGTACCATATCTTGCACTACAGCGCGCTGGCTATGAGTTAGTCTATAAGCTGGTACGTAAATAGGGTTGGTTCCTTCCTTTAACGCTATATGATGGGATGTTAAATCTGTCTGACCTAGCGTTTCCCCTGGCAAGGCTACTATTTCTGTAGTCGGCAAGCAGCTCTAACAGGCGTGTCTTGCCCTGAGGATGATCGATCACCTTGACATGTGGTGTTATTTGATCTATCCTGGCCAGTCGAGTCTGTTGGCAATTCGCAACAATACCTCGAATTAGGAATTTATTTGGTTGCACTTCGACATTGCTGTGATATCTATAAAATCACACACATAACATCCTTTCTTTAATTTCTTGATAATGTGAAATTGCTCCCGCAATCCCGTAGACTTGTGTGTGTGTCTCACAGTAGACACAGCTGATTCCAAGGTCCGGTGATTGGGTCAATGCTCACAAAAATCCTGAGTACAGCAAACCGCCGCTAATTGTTACACAACGTCATCCACAACACCATACCTCAGAATGCTGAGACCATCTCTCAGACCGGATGTGTCATCATCACTAGGGTGGGTGCTGGGTGCTGGTAACTGGGGGTTGTTCACGCCATACGAAAGAATTTTGTTGACAGGATGTTGATTGATGACTAGTCTCAACAACTGCAGTCACGTCCTGTCACACCCTGGGCAGTGAACGAATCATTTGCAGAAACTAATGTTCACTTTAGCTCACAGGAATTTTGCGTTGGTGAATTCCTCATTCTGGTAATGGAGAGTACTCTTCAACATTGCAGGTACTATCTTCCAACTCTTGCTGCTGTAATCACGCTGGGAAGGTGTGTGGTTGAGGTCGAGAGGTATCTCTGACGCATGATCCGCCTTCCTCTTAATAGGATTGGTAGACAACACTTTCGTCCTAGCGGTGAGCATAGGTTCAGAATGACTCATTGCTGTGTAGGAAACACCTTTAAACGTAACACTATTATTACGTGGATGAGCATCTATCATGTTCTTTCGAAGAGTTGGTAGACCAAGTAACCCGTCAGCTGGCAAATTGAACTGCTGAACTATATAAAAGTCCGCGTAGAAGGGCGTACCACGTCTTGAGAATCTGAGTGGTAACATCACCATTCCTTTGATGCTCAGCTGAGTACCTGAAACTCCTTCGAGCTCAGCGTTACTAGGCCTCCATTTGAATTTGCGGTGAGGGAATTTACGTTGTAACTCGTGATATGATGTCAAGGCCAATACATTAGCGCAAGCACCTGTGTTTATATCAAGAGCCAATCTGGTATTATCCACTCTCACCGGTACTGACAACACTTCCACTTTTCTAAGCGCCGCTATAGAAGTGTTGTAAGGAGGGGCGGGAATTTCCCTATCTATCCCTCTCCTTGGTGTAGTGTGCGCTGGTCTTCCCCCGATGACTTGTCCTGGGGACGTTTCTGCTTGCGCCTATACGACACCTCCGTTTCACTTAGGTCCACTCCCCTAGCTTTAATTAGTATATCGCACTCATTTGAACTATGAGTAGTCGATTTGTGAAGAGCGCACCATTTGCGCGCTGTCTGGGTAGGAGGAGGTGCTGCTTTTGCTACCTCTCTGTTTGACCTTGAGAATGGCTTTGCACCGGGTGTGGCTTTATTTGCACTATTACCTTGGAGCTGAAAACAATCTTCCATTACGTGGCCATGTTTATTACAATGTGCGCACCGTAACGATGTTTTCTGTTTATATGTTCGGCGGGGAGGAGCGATCGGAGCTAAGTGTGTCGCGTAAGGAGTCTGGGAGTGAGGCATCTGAGGCATCTGAGACTGCTGGGGTTGTGGTGACGTCACTGAGGGTTGCGCCAGTAAGGGGCCCGTAGCCTGGGGACAGAGCTTGTTTGCGTATTCCACCATATCCAAGGGTGGTTCATACTGTACTTCCTGTGCCCGGCTATATAAGGGAACACGGACGGAAAGATGAAAACTTATTAGTTCTATCAACATTTCCACGTTTTCTGGCGGCATATCACCCCATGAGTTGTACCAGCCTGATGACCGGAAGGTCGCTTGCATGTCCTGGCGAACCTGGCCCGCGATGTCAACAGCGTCAACGGGTGTTTCGTTTCGTATACCTGGAATACAGCGATCCAACCATCTGAAGATCCATTGCAGTTGGCCCAGCTGTGACCTACCCCCAAAAATCCCAATTAGCGTTCCCTTGAACTTTTCATAGTCAGGGCTTTGTAAACCAAACGCATTTAAACGACTGCCTGCATAGGAACCCTGCGTTATATGGGAACGTACATATGCTTTCTTATCTTCGTCAGTCGTTATGTGACTATTGCGCATGCTATCTTCACATGCACGAACAAAATGTGCGACCCTATAATCGTCTTGTCCCGTGAAATTTCGAACATTCGCCGCGCTGCATGATATTAATAACAGTATCAGCTGTAGGTGTGTTAGTAGGGTGTGAGGGTTAGAAGATGCCATTTTAGTGTTATTAAGCGATTTAGTATTCTTACTCTTAACAGAAGGCTGGGTTAATAAGGTTGTTACCGATTTAGCAACAGACACACTATCACCTGTAACAGGGGTAACTGCTTTAGTATACTTAGGTGAGGTACTATAGTGATTACCAGACCGTAGGGTATGACGGTTTAAGTCGTCAAATGATTCGTCAATAACTTTCTCACTACTTCCTACCGAATCATTTAACTGTGTTCCATACTCAAAATCTATGTCAGTCTGGGCTTGATCATCGATGAGTTGGTTATCAGCAAACAGTTGCGCTAGGCGTTCGATTTCATCTACATTAGACATGGGAAACTTAGAAATTATCTATTAGCCCCCCTTGGGTCAATGAATACTTAACAGTAAGTAGATCACTTGCCTCTCATTTACAAGACAAATGAATATTAATTGTAGTTAATTTTTAAACTATCAATAAGAAGACAGACACTTACAACTACTGTAAATTATAGGATTTCAATACATTAATCTTACATTCGACACTTTATCATTGAAATAATCCTATCCGACGAACCTATGGGTGTGAAGATATCTCTCGAACGTGTTCATGTGTGTAAAACTATGTAATTTAAATACCTATTTATACAGAGTAGTACGTCTGTATAGAAAATGTGAATCCTTCAAAAGTTCTGAGTGGAGTGGTGGGTGGGGTGTGGGCGTTGCCTCTCCCTAGGATGCGCGCGCTGCTGCTGGTTTCCTTGGCAACGAGATGACGCTTCTGCTTTGGTGAGCGACGAGTCCACTTGATTTAGGTGAGTTCCTCCTCCGGCGATCAGAAAACAGATGATTGGTTATCACACTCGTCGTTCGCTGGCGAAAACTGCCGTGTGCTAATTCTTTCACAGTTCCACGTATATATGGAGATCTGTATGATGACACCGGAATTCGTAATTCGCGCTGACGACACGACAATACTGCTCAGCTGCTAGTGAAATACCAATTGAATTCCAGGTTACGAAACTGTTGTTCAACACTGCAACACTGTAATGTCTAGGGAATGCTGAGTGGAGTCTATCTCAACCAGCTCAATCTGGATATGTACCAACAGGCTGTAATATATGTATATTACGAATTCTGCACGTATTTGTATGTGACAGAGATAAGGAGCGCTCACTAAATATCGTCTCAATACGGGATATAGTTTTAAACACTCGGATTATGTAACGCGTCACTGCTGTGTGGTTTCTTGTTTTTCACAAAACACAGACGGATGATACGACTACCAATTTGAAGAATCCGTACACACCGCTTGCCACCTATATGAATCGGCTGCTTGTCCAATTAACCAGTCCGTTCACACATATTTATATTTAGGTTTTAAGTAACGAAACCCAAACGGTAGTTCCTTTGTTTTATTATAAAAGGTTGTATATATAATTCCTGAGTGTATATCAACCGTAAGTCTCACTGTCTAGGAGTGAATGAGAAAGGGACGGCGTTTATGTATGATAAACGTTTGGTCACGTCCTTTCGATATGAGTTGAGGTGAGCTACTGAAGCTTAGGGGCATCGCAGTGCGTGCTTACAGAAATGCTGAGCTATGGGTCTCGCCCTCTTGGGTAAGTTGCCCACTCACGTGTCAATCTCATGTCTTACTCATAGACAGTGGAAAGTTACAGGGTGGTGAATCTGAATATAATATCAGATGTATTGACCCATTTATATAATACGTTCTGTTGATGAGACAGGGGCCTATTA
>NW_024743911.1:0-21734 GCF_018991925.1 Homarus americanus | reverse complement strand
CTCTCTCTCTTTCTCTCTCTTTCTCTCCCTCTACTGTCCCTGTTCTTCCGTCTCTCTCTCTGCCTTACTTTATTTCTCCCCTTGTCTTAATCGCTCTTCCTCCCTGTGTATAATTACGTGTGTGTGTGTGTGTGTCATTACGTTCACAGCGTGTACACTTCCTCTTGCACAAACGCCATGACCATTAACAGCGTGTACACCACCACTACCACGTGTCAAGACGTACACACACAAACACACACACCATGAACGTAATAGTCTGTACACATCCAGCGTGTGTGTGTGTGTGTATGTATTATTTACAAATATTATAAACATTAAAATCATGTACACCTTTGCATGTGTATAAGTATATAAATTTACCATAGTTAGTTTATCCATGTGCACGACCACGGTGTACACAGCCACTGGCGTACAGGTAGTCCCCGCGATGCTTTGATCACGTCTCAACAAGTCTGAACAAGTTTCAACGAGTTTGAACTTGTTTAAACGTGGCCATTGGCGTGTAGAAGCAATCTGGCAGAGAGGTCAGACTTACTTGTGCTCTTTCATTCATCTCGGATCAAATTCTTTAAAACTCGTACGACAAGTTTTTCCCGTGTGTAAATAACAGGTGAACATATCAAGATAACAGGTGAACATATCAAGATAAAAGGTGAACATAGCAAGATAACAGGTGAACATATCAAGATAACAGGTGAACATATCAAGATAACTGGTGAACATATCAAGATAACATGTGAACATATCAAGATAACTGGTGAACATAGCAAGATAACAGGTGAACATAGCAAGATAACAGGTGAACATATCAAGATAACAGGTGAACATATCAAGATAACTGGTGAACATATCAAGATAACAGGTAAACATAGCAAGATAACAGGTGAACATAGCAAGATAACAGGTGAACATATCAAGATAACTGGTGAACATATCAAGATAACTGGTGAACATATCAAGATAACTGGTGAACATACCAAGATAACTGGTGAACATATCAAGATAACAGGTGAACATAGCAAGATAACAGGTGAACATAGCAAGATAACAGGTGAACATATCAAGATAACAGGTGAACATAGCAAGATAACAGGTGAACATATCAAGATAACAGGTGAACATAGCAAGATAACATGTGAACGTAACAAGCTAACAGGTGAATGTAACAAGATAACAGGTGAACGTAATAAGATAACAGGTGAACATATCAAGATAACAAATGGACGTAACAAGATAACAGGTGAACATATAAAGATAACAGGTGAACAGAAGACATTACACCTGGGGGCCAAGATGTCGACCTAATTACTCCCCAAATCCCGCAGGTAATTGTCCACGTTTCCTCATCTCAGATTACAGGGAAGATTTTCACGTAAGAAAGTTTTTAGGATCCTACATTTGTATTTTTTTCATTTTACACTGAAGATATTTTTAAGATCAGTCATTTGTAAGTTTTATTTTTAATTTTTCACGTAAGTTTTTTCTAAGATCCCAAATTTGTAACTTTGATTTTTCATTACCTAACCTAAACCTAACGTAACCTAACCTAACTAACCCCTAAACCAAACCTAACCTAACCTTACCCCGTGTGGTCAAAAGTTTTATTTCTATTTACAAGATCAAAGTTTTAAGTAGAAGTAATTCATCGGTGACTCAATGGTAGAAGATAAAAAATAAATAAACTTTGAACTTTTATAGGAAAAACCAGGTATTTTATTTTTGTTTATTTTTTTGGTGTGCTTTGATATGTAATAAGAGATAGATGTTATTCGTTTAAATATATATATAATGCCCATAAGGTGTCATTATATTTACTGAAAGTTGAATCTCAGTGGAACCTTATGCAGTGATGTTTGGCAAGAGAACTGACCTAACTTCATTGACCTGAAAACTAAAGAAAAAAAAAACTTAGGGTATTTTTGGGGGTCCAGGAGGAGAAGAAAATCTGCTAAACGGTTCACAATATTGGGAAATGGTTGGACATGGTCGACATTTCCTAGAACAAAGTTGTGTACGAGAAACACTTTATGTTTGATGACTTCCTGGACGGGCGGGTCACACACACACACACACACACCTCCCAATAGTGTGTTTATATACTGAGACTGGTGTGTTTATGTCTCCGTTATTTCCCCCTTTCCCTTTATTCCCCCCCCCCCACCTATCCATACCCTCCCCTTATCCCACCTCCCTCCCTTGTACTGTATAGTCACTTATTTGTATCTGAGAGCTACTACTACTACCACCACTACTACTATTTTTTTTTTCGTGGCTTCCAGCCTCCCCCAATAGCCACACCTTCGCCACCATTTAATTACCTTAATATTAAATATCCTAATACATAAGAAGCTATCCTATCTGTGTTAAATTAGTTGAGCCGCAGATCTATGCGGCATTCAGTGACTGTAGCCTCATAGTCAATACCTGCAGCAGTTGTCGGAGTTGGGGCAGAAGCTCTCGTTCCCCTGAGGCAGAGCAGAGCCGACCGAAGGAGAGAGAAAGACAGTCGACATCTCATCCAGGCTGTAACATAACTTCTGGGCTGCTGCTTCAGTTCGGAGATCAACTCCGCGAGTCTGGCGTAGAAACATCTTGCACTTGGGCCCATCCCACCAGAGGTTGTTAACACTAGAGGAGTGAAGCTGCCTTGATAAACGTTTTGAATTCTCTCCCCATATGGCCTTCTCTTGTCGTTCTCGTTCCTCGTTACGGTGACATGCGGCCATGGGATCAAAAATCCTGATGTCGAAGAAAGCTCGCTGTCCCCGCGTCCAGATTCTTCGAGCACTGACTTCCACACGGGCTTCGTTAGATGTGTTTGAAGTCCTGTGTTGGAAGATCTCGCCATCCAATGGAAGGAGGGTCGGTTCTACCATGACGTCCCGGCAGATTTCCTTCAACATATTTGCTGTGAGATCCCTTACCTCGTCATGCCTCATGCATATGAAGCCCCCCTTCTTGCACACCATGGCGTGATCACCATCATAGGAAGAGCCACACACGCATTGGGAGGGCAAACCTTCTACTGGCCAACCGTACCTTAGAGCAATGGCATCTGTAAATTCTTGTTTATTAAGACTGAAACCATTTGCCCTTATCGGTAACGTAGTTAACCAGTTCGAGGCGCCCACCTCCTGCGCTATAGCTACTTTTTTTTTTAAATTTTCTGGAACCTGCAGCAATAGTTGCTGCAACTTATCATTTTGGCAGTGCTGTCGATCTGTCGTAATGGGCCTACGAATCTTATTTACTTCGCTGGTATCCACTTCCCCTGTTGCATTCTGGGCTATTATGTGGTCCGTGAGGGCTGCCGTGAGCTTAAGTGAATTTTGATGTTCAGTGGCAGCAATCACCCCTGGATTTGTTAGTCCCATCCCTCCCAGTCTTGGTGGAAGTGCAAGAAATACTCTTTCTGCTGGGGTTAAGTCAGGGTGTTTCACTAATTTGGGAATGAACTTGACACTGATAGCTTCTTCCAGAGGGTGGAGGAGGGGTCCGATATCAGGGATAGTACGCATCAGGTAGTGCCAACGATGCTTGACTCCATGGGTGAATGCAGCAAAGGCCGCATGTGGCTCTGTGTTAGCAATTTCAGACAGAGCTTGGATTTCACTAACCCACTCATTCACCTTTCGCGCTACGTACTCGGTCTTGGAGTCCGTAGTGCCAATCACTGCGCCTAGATGTCTTTGGCCGTCCTTAGTTATTTTGACCTCACTTCCGCCAAAAACCTCCATTGCCCGTTCATAATGTTCTGGCTTCACGATGAGGAAGGACTTGCTGGCGTTTGGGTGGTACCCTATTTGTGGACCTCGCGATGTTACCAAGTCCCACCACTTTTTGATGTCCTCCACTTTTCCTGCTCCTGTGAGGTCATCAGCATATGCCACTTGTTTGACCCCAGTTGTTTCAAATTTTATTTCTTGTTGGAGCACTGATAGGCCAATTGCATACATTGCCATTGCAACGGGGTCCCCCTGTGTTGTTCCCTCGGTCGACTGTAGGATGGTATCACCTCGTAGAGCCTTGTTGTTTACTATGTAGAGGTCTGATGGATTCCTATACGAATTTTCAACATACATCGCAAAGCTTGGACACTTGATCTTGATGTTGTGCAGTGCAGCCCTGCGGTTAAGTATGTTGGATGCGTTTGAAGCATTCACCAGGAGAACGGCCTCACAATCACGCTGCTCAAATATCGATCTCATGGCGTGAATGGCAGCCTCCCCACCAGCCTGGTGGCCAGCACACACTTGTAGGTTCCCTGCTGCTGCCCTGACATCATCCTTTACCACCTCCATTATGCATTTTCCGATGATCCGCCTCAGCACTTCCCCCACCCCTATAGGTCTACATCCTGGTTTCTTTTCCAGAGGAATAAGGCGGCAGGCCGTCAGGGCCTGGAGGTGATGGCAGCAAGAGGATGCAAGCTTTCTTGCAAGGGCGGCAATGGCAGTGCAGAGATCGCTGGCTACAGGGCCAAACTTGTTTGTGCTGAGGATGACTCTCCAACCGTTTGCATCCAGACCTGAAGGGCCGGCTCCTCCTCGAGTCTTCAGTGCCCTTTTCCACACCATCTCTCCTGTTATTTTCTCGAACAGGACAGCATTTGGTGGGATATAGTCACCCTGGAACCTGATGCCTTCATCTTCGCTTGCAGGGGGATGTTTCTCTTTCAATAGTTTTAATGTCTCTCTGTTTATTGGCATCACCCCACCGTAGGATTCCTCTGTGAGAGATCTTACCGCAAGAGACACTTTTCCCACACGCATTTTGTTTCCAAATTTTCTTGCCACGTCATCGGTGTTTTGCTTTCCGCCACCCGTAATTTTTAGTCTCTCCTGCAGTGTTCTTGCTTCACATACGAGATCATCTAGGGCCCCAGTCTGCCACATTGTCAATCTTCTCTTCATTGCTGCCACATTTTCTTTGTGCTTAGCCTTTGTGTGTGTCCTCTGACAAAATAGATGTGGTATTATTGCCATTATTTGAAGAGCTAGGGGGGCGAGGAAGCGGTCCTGAGTGTAATCAGTCATGAAGCGAGTCATCTCCCGAATCATTTCTTTGGTGGCCGCACACTTGGGTGGTTCAAATAAGTTAGCGGGTGACCACTTGACAATTTCTGAGTAGGTTTCTTTGACCCATATGTCTGCATTTTCCATCGACATGCCATTCCACTGAGGTGGCTGTCTCTCGTTCTCCTCGTGGACACCTGCTACTAAGGGAGCAGCATTTATTAGTACTACATTTACGGGTTGAGTAGACTCACTGCTGTCATTTCGGACATCATCGGGTAGTTGGGTCCCGGCGATATCCACTGTGGCCACCTGTGTCGGCTCCCTGCGACGTGGGTTCCGACACTGGTCTCGCTTCTTGCAATCCACACATGGTCGGTTATTTCTCGCACAAACACAATTTGTGCAGTTTTGGTTCGGGTTAGCACAGACGCAGCAATGATTGTTGCCAGGCATAGTGAACAGCACCTTGCGCGACAGTTACGTCCGCCTCCGAACATCTGATTAAGTCCCAGGCACAAGATAATACTGGTTCTTATGAGGGAAGGGCGGAGAGGTGACAGGCTGGACTGCTGCTACTACTACTACTACTACTAAATAAAACATGTATCACTTTCCCGTCACGACTTAACAATTTCAGGTGAACAACTCATTACGCACACATTGAAAAAAACAAACAACTGGTGAGACTTAACAACAGGTTAAAAAATACATATTAAATTCCCATTATAAATATTTTAACCCTATCATCAAGCCGAGACACACAGAGAACAACCTGCCTTTTCAATATGCTATAAATTAAAGAATCTTCTGTTTACATTCATTCACATAGTAGTTTGGCAGCCATTGAGCAAACATCTGGCAGGAAATATAAAACTCTCTTTAAACATTTCGGGTCCAGAACGTAGCCGAAGTTAAGTTTGAATTAAACATTTTTCATCTGTCTTTAAATTAATCTAATTTAACCTATCCTTAGCTTAACCTAGTTTATCCTATCCTTAACCTATCTTAATCGTAAACCCAACTTAAAATACATCTAACCTAAGTTACCATCACCTTAACCTAATCTCAACTAAACTAACTTAATACTACCCGAACCGAATCGAAGCTAAACTAACGTATCTCTAACCTAACCTAACCTAACCTAACCTAACCTAACCTAACCGAACCTAACCGAACCTAACCTAACCTAACCTAACTGAATCAAACCTAACGTAACTTGACCTACCTTAATCGAATTTATCTTAACGCCTAATCTAACGTATCCTTAACCTAACCTAGTCTGATCTACTTGACCCCTAACTTAACCTAGGGACCTCAGTGTGAGCGGGCCCTAATTTACCCCTAACCTGCCCTAACTGACCCCTAACCTAACCTACCCTAACCTAACCTAACCTAACCTAACCTACTCTAACCTGCCTCTATCCTCAACTCGCCCCGAACATTAAATCTACCTTTAATTTAAACTAACCTCACCTAACCAACCCGGGGTATGGTTGAAGTTCAGTGCAGTACCAGATCAATGTATTACTGGCTTACTATAATTTTCCTATTACTCCGACGAAAACGTAAAGCCTAAAAATAAACTTTGTATCTTTCCTTTTTACGAACAATTTACACATTTACAGTGGATCGAATTCATGGCAGTGTTTTATGGTCAGCTTTACGACAGAGACAACGCCTTAACAAACACGGGTTGCTAATTTTACAGGTGTTTTAAGATAGCGTAAATTACCTCAACGGCGGGCAGTAGTTGTGACTGGGAGGACTAAGGTGTATGTGTGTAATAATAATAATAATAATAATAATAATTAACGGTTTATTGAAAAAGTTCTGCAGCCCGAAGGCTGAAAATATACATTGGACATAAATGACTTATTACATACATTGGTGGTTTAACAAAAACCTTCATTAGAGAAAGGTAAAGGAACATACAGTGAACATACAGATTAATGTAGGTGTTGAACAGCAAACTCGTAGTGTAGTAACTTCCTCCCAGATGGTGTTAGGAGGGACCTCACGTGGTGTAGTAGTTCCCTCACAGATGGTGTTATGAGGGGCCTCACGTGGTGTAGTAATTCCCTCACAGATGGTGTTATGAGGGGCCTCACGTGGTGTAGTAATTCCCTCACAGATGGTGTTATGCAGGGCCTCACGTGGTGTAGTAGTTCCCTCACAGATGGTGTTATGAGGGGCCTCACGTGGTGTAGTAATTCCCTCACAGATGGAGTTATGAGGGGCCTCGTGGTGTAGTAATTCCCTCTAGATGGTGTTATGCAGGCCTCATTGGTGCAGTAATTCCCTCACAGATGGTGTTATGAGGGACCTGACGTGGTGTAGTAATTCCCTCACAGATGGTGTTATGAGGGGCCTCACGCGGTGTAGTAATTCCCTCACAGATGGTGTTATGAGGGGCCTCACGTGGTGTAGTAATTCCCTCATAGATGGTGTTATGCGGGGCCTCACGTGGTGTCGTAATTCCCTCACAGACGGTGTTATATGAGTGAGGTGTGGTCCCAGGCCTTCCTATCGTAGACGGATTAACACATCGCTGGTTGTTGGGTCTCACGGGCCGTTATCACTGGGTACCTGGGACCTCACTGTGTGAAGGTTAACTTAGGTGCGACTGTTACTGTCGAGTTGTTCTCACTGACTTAAGCACTGTTCACCACTGTTCACCTCTATTTAACACTGGTTCCATTCCTTTCCTAAATGAAATAGTAACTTCTGGCGAGAACTTGTTGATATTCCGGTGGGGAGGAGGGTTCAGGGGAGGGGGTTGGTATGGGCCAACTTAACAGTTGACCTGGCTGCTCCGAGAGGAGCGCCAGGTACGTCTTGACCCTTTGGTGTGTGTGTGTGTGTGTGTGTGTGTTGTGACCTCGTCTTTAAAAAGTTAATTAAACCTCAGTATGAGACACAAACCACGAAAATGTAATACAATTTAGTGAGGTGAGACGGAGAAAGAAGCAGTGAGAGGCAGATCAAAGGCCAGCCTCCTCCTCCACCACCAGGTCTGGGCTCCGGCTATCGTGGTCTACACGCCTCTCAACACCCGGCCAGATTTGCCAGTCAAGATTACTGTTTGCTGATGTAATGGCGGCGAGGTCATCCACAGCCGAATACCGAGCCCAACCTTACCCCACATTACCACACGTTCAATTAATAATAAAAAAAGGTTTATGGTACTTACGGTAATGAGTTTCATGACCGGTCTAATTGGTTGTAACATATATGTCAATTGGACTAAATTTAAAGTAACTTCAGGAACAGGTAATTAAGGAACAATACGACAGCTGTTGCTTGCTTTAATAACGTGTTTGAATTACTGTAAACACACATTACTATTGATGAGCGTATAATGAAAAAAATATGACCCAATATAATACAATAAAACTGTTTTCGATAATATATTTTATATCCAAATGAATTATTGGCATAAAAACTGACGTAACTTGTCCAATAAAGTCTTTAATAACCAAACACAGATTGTGGTTAATTTTCCATGAATAAAATGTATTCCAAGATCTTTAATCTGTGTATAAAATCGGCAATAAAATTCTCAATGAGACATTTAATAAACTATATATCACAGTGAGTATATTATATAAGGTGCCTTGTATAATTAGATGAGCTAAAATAAAAGAATCAAACAGTGACTATATTAACTGAGGCTGATTCGAGAGAGACATCCAGAACTTATGACAAACATATCTAACATTTTAATTGTTAAGTTAAAATGCCCTCAGTGAACTGATTTCATCAATGAATCTACTACAGTATGTATCACTAATCCAACTAATTACCAGCAGAGATGAAGGTTTTTTTAACATGTTTACGCGTCTTATCAATGATTCACTGGTATCATAATTAACAGGTGAAAATCGTCTTTACTATAAATATTCAGCAGTAATTTAAACACGAGGAATAAAATATTCTCTAATTAAATACTCTTAGGACAAGGAACTTAATTTGATGATTAGATAGACGAGGCAATTGATTTCCTTTTGTGTGTGTGTGTGTGTGTGTGTGTGTGTGTGTGTGTGTGTGTGTGCAGCTTTTAATAGGAATATAAATAGTACACACCATCATTTCAAAAACTATTGAATCGATTTGGGTGAAACTTGACACACGGTTTAAGTATTAGCCATAAAATGAACTGAAAACCATTTCTTACAAATTATAGATAAAAAATCAACGTAAAAAACCCAGGTACGTTCATTCTTCCATTATTCCCAGTGACTCCCTCTACCACATCCCGGTTACCTCCAGATAACAAACAGTAAAGGTTATGTTAGTAGGGTGTGTCATAGGAGGGAAGATCAGCTAAAACTAATGGCCCATCACTTTTTTGGTAGATTTTAGTGTATATAAACAGAAAATAATTTCAGTTTCAATATTTTGCAACCTTTTGCTAGGTAAATGTTAGCGTGAAATTTATCGAAAATCTAACATACAGCTGCATTAGTGCATTACAATTAAATAGTGAACATTGCTTTCTGACTTCATTCTTTAACAACCCAACTAACAATATTTTTTTCTGTTTCAGATTCTGATGCATTTATAAGTTGATAATATTTGCGATGGCTGCTTGTGTCAGGACGAGGAACCAAAATTCCAGCCATCTCAGTCACTATCTTGGGTCTGGGAGAGCTCCTGAAGTCAGGTTGCCTACATTGAGAGATGCTTTGAGATACGGTGTTTAATCAGGCTTAAATCAGTGAAAAGAACCAAGACACCTTACCTAGAAACGAAACATTACCAGTGATATGACCAAAGCTGTCTTGGCACAGTACACTCTGGCTAACGCTCAGCTCAAGCCTCCAGTCATAACAAGTCAGAAGAAGATTAGTGAGAGACTGCTAGCCAGTTGGGAAAAGGCAAGAGATATCTCTCTTGGGAGAGGAAAACTTGCAGTTAAGGACAGCTTTGCCAAGCAACTGGGTCAGTTATTTGACATAATTACTTGCAAGTGCCCAATTGTTCTCTGTCCTGAGTTTGGATGCGATCGTGACTGTAAATGCGAGGCCCACATCTCCTGTATTTGCAAGCGTGAACTGAAGATTCCTGTGATCGAACTGGCATTTGTCAAAGCACAGAGAAGACTGGCAGTATAGGGGCTCTCATGATTTCCATGCTTCCGGAGTCGAGAGACAGGAGGCTGCCACAGAAGACAGAAGAGGGTTGCCGAGGAAAAGAGACTTGAGGCCAGGGTGAGGTAAAAAGGCCGATGATTGGAGTCAAGCTGATTCAGGGTTTAATGACCCATGGCTGATCCGAGTGCTGACCAGGAGAATGGTGACTGTCCCTAACTTGAAAAATAATGATCCCAAACCTTCCAGGCATAAGATTCAGGAAATAGGAAAAGAATATCGAGCATGGCTCTGGCCTTATGCGACACCACACTGGTCTCAGAGAAACTGCAGATATAGCAACAGCTGCCTGGATTGACGGTGGTTTGATAACACCTGATGATGTTCACCTGGTGATAGATCATAACAAAGTAAGGAGAGCTCAGGAGAAACTTGTCAGTAACCTAGAAGAGGAGTTTGATAAGGGGATAAGAGAAAATGGAATCAATTGTTTGTTCTTTGATGGGAGAAGGGATGACACTAAAGTGTTCATGAAAGTTGGAGTTTCTGACAAGTTGTTCCCTGCCATGGTGAAAGAGGAACACTACTCCTGCTGCAGTGAACCAGGAGGGAAGTATTTGTGGCATTTCACTCCAGAAAAAGATGACATCAGGAAACCAGCTGAGATAGTGGCAGATAACATTGTGAACTGGCTCAGAGAGAGGAACGTAGACCGGACCCTGCAGGTCATTGGAGGGGACAGCACCAACACGAACACAGGGTGGCAAGGGGGGGTCATACAGTGGATAGAGCGGAAGATTGGGAGGAAGCTGGTCTGGATTGTTTGTGACCTCCGCAACAGTTCTTACTCAGACATCTGATCCAGGGCTGGATGGCAAGACTCTTTCAAACAACAGATGGTCTGGTCCTCTTGGCAAGATGCTGGACTCTGCCACTGATCCCAGAAATAAATCCGAGGCACAGAAAAAAAATCACAGTTGGCCTCCACTCGTTGAGCTTGCACATACTGTCATTGACAATTACTATTATTACTGGATTTACTATGATTTGCAGTGCCATCAAACTGGGGTCATGCCCTGATGAAGACTTGCTTACCTGGATAGGTCAGTCTCATTCTAGGTGGCTTTCACAACGCTCTCCAGGTTCTGCAGAATTTGGGTGAAGCTCATCATAAACTGAAAGGAACCAGCTTCACAACCTGAGACTTATTACAGCCCATTCGCCCGTGAGTGTCTACTTGCCAAATTGGTTCAACACCAAAGTCAAGTCATCATTCTCCGAAGGTCCGAGGCATGTTCTCTTCCAGCTTGAGCTCCTGAGGAGTCAGCCAAGGAAGGTTGTTCAGATTGTGGAGCTGACTGTGAGGAGATCTTCCTGGTATGCTCATCCCGAGGCAGTTCTGCAGACAATGTTCTGCAGTAAGGATGAGGAGGAGAGAAGAGTGGCAGTCAAAAAGATCTTGGATATGAGACTTATGAGAGGATCTGGGCATGACGAATCAGTTGGTGACGATTCCTTCAGGGTCAGGAAGACTCCTGATGTCAATCTAGGTGCCAAGACCCTCACTGATCTCATAGATCTGGATAACATCCAGGCTGGCAGTGAGCCCCCTCTTACCTGCAGCCTCACCAATGTTCAAGTCAGAGCTTTCCTGGACAACCCCATGCATGTCCTGCCTGGCCCTCGCACACCCAGAGTATAGAGCGTTGTGTACAGCAAGTGAGCGAGGCCAGCAGTCATGTGTACAGCCAGGAGAGGAGGGAAGGCTACATCCGAGCTCAGGTGGTCAGCAGGGAGGTGATGAGTAGAAACAGAAGCAAGAAAGACATGTTCTCTATGGTGTGCAGCAACACCGGGTCGTAGTAGTAAAACCGGTTTTTGTATTTGATGATTTTGTTTTCTAAAGGAATACTAAATTTAATAAATGTGTCAAGATCATTCGTTTCACTATTCTGGATCATTTTCATCCTAATAAATTAACCTGATACATTTACTTTACTTTAAATAAGCTATTTAGTGGTGTTGGTAAAAGGGTGGGAATACTGAATTTTCATAAGATTTCAAGTTAAAATTGACCTAGCAAAAAATGAAAACTTTTCAAATCTGAAGATATCACATGATTCTGCACATAGAACTACATCATTAATACCATGGGCCGATTTTTCAAACTCAAAAAAAAAAAAATTCGCCTCCGTATGACACCCTAATACAGTATATCAAATTCTTAAAAGAACAAAACATTTTCGTTGGTTCTGAATTAATTTCCAGTTTAGTGACAAAATTTCGTTGTTTTTGTTTAAAGGTTCATATTATTAGGCGTTTTTAAATAATATCCAACCTGAAGCATCTAATTCATAAAAAAACAAAACAATATATTTATTATTTTCCCACCTGAATAAAAAATCTTTAAAAATATGCTTAAAAACAGAATTCTGTATTATTTTCCGCCATAAAAAAACAACGCAGAAAAAAATATTACTACCAGGCGTCTTTTTATTAACTCTCGGACAGTTGAAGACGAATCGAGGATGGTGTTGTGTTATGTGTAGTGAGCGTCTCCAGGGAGTCTCACATTTGTCATCCATCTCTTTGATCCCAGCCAGCCAGCCAGCCAACCTCTCTGAAACTCGACTCACCTACTGGTTCTCCTCCCATTTACCTCGTCTGCCTCCCTCTCCTATGATAGAACCCCCTCCCCCTCTTCTCTCTTTCATTCTCTAAGACCTTTCTTCATGCATCAATCGGTAGTTTTTCTGTTAATATAACATTTTTTTATTAAATTTATATACGACCTGTCTATTCTGAGTAATAAAAACTTCAATAAATAAATAAATAAATAAATAAATAAATCATATTATGAACGACCAATATTACAATACAGTCTACTACCAACGTGACTCACTCTCTCCCTTTTCCACACATCTCACCCTCCCCTGCACTACCTCCCCCTATCCCCGTATATTTGACAGAAACGAGCGGGAAAGTATGATACTGCTCGGTTGTAAAGTTATATAAAATGGCTGTCTAACAAAATGACCTGAATGACGGACACCAAATAGGAATACTATGTCGATACAAAGCTCTGTTTTATGAAGGCATTTCCCATATGTTTCTAGGTATCGCAATATGATATTTACGTAGTGGTAGTGGCCAGCATACTCGCCTTGAAAGTGAATGACCCTTGGTTCGATACCCGGGTCGGATGAAGTTGGAAGTTACTCGATTGATGGATCATGTTCTGGAATAAGGGGTAGCAAGCGAGTTGAGTGAGATGACCAGTCTACCTGGGTTATGCTTTGATGCTGGGCCACACACCTCGCTGACGCAAGATGTGGTTGTTATGCTGGCGTCAGCTTTAACACCCAAAATAAATTTCCATAATGAATGAATAGACTAAAACAATTTCATAATATTGACATTGAAATTGGAGTCGAGTGAAAACAAATAATTACTTCGACAATGATCCACCAAGAACGATCACAGAATGGTCGTAATAACCAAGAATAACCCTAAGATAAACTCCCTTATCACACAAACCCGAGTCGGAGTCGAGCTGGGCAATAATTCCACCCTGGTGCTGCTCTCGTCCGACCAATATCCGTGTCGGGTCTTCACACCAATCCATTATTTGGGAAAAGAAAATTCTGTGATTAGTTTCAAAGCGTCTTGAAACTTGTGAAGGAGCCAGACGTAAACGTTAGGAGCGCAGGTCGTCAGTCAATTACAGGCAATACATGTCGGTTTATCCTCAGAGGAAACAGTGAAGGAGCAGTTTATGTGTGTTGAACTTGACATTTATTGTAGATATTTATTTGTTTAAGGTATTTCTCATTATCTTAATATTTACTTCTGCTTAGCATATACAGCATAACTACTTAAGGTGCGAGACAAAAGACAACAGTAACTGCATAATGTACGCCATGTTATCCTCACAGGAAATAGTAAACTCTTCTTATTGTAAATAAATGGTAATGGAGAGTTGTAAGTGTTCACGTAATTGTTGCCAGAATAAACAAAATAAAGTACAGTAAAAAGACTTGTTTTGTGTATTCTCGATTTACACTAAACGAAATCTCTTTTTTTTTCGCTCTGAAAGACGACAAAATTCCAGTGCAAGAGCTCTTAATACTACTATTGACATATATTAGAGTTATCAATAACCAATGAACCCAAGATTATGACCTGTTTAGTCTACAGTATGTATGAGCCTAACTGTGAGGAGACCTACAGGGTTCAGTAAGAGATGGTCAGCTCTACTCCTCCATATAACATAAAGTAGTGTGTCAAATATTATTACTCTCGACAAGGGTAAACGTGGTGGAGTAAACGAATAAGTATAAAACCAACAGTAACTATAATTAACTTAAAACTATTTATACTTAAGTCAAAGACAACACAGTAAATTCAGAAATAATTTTTCCATAAATATTTAACGTGAAGAATGATGACATATGGCAGTAAACCCGTTCAGAATAGAGGTTATGCAAACAACATAAATATGAACAACGGGGGGAAGTCACCACACGAACACTCACAAGCACACAGTGAAAAGTATTTACCGCTAGTCAAGTAGGAACGTAAGAGGTGAGAGAATACCCTCAGGTCTAGAACAATGGCTGTGGTGACCTTACCTGATATATGAAAAAGACAAAGACAGCGATATGTTGAGCAGTAAATAAGGTCCTGTAGCGCGGCGAGTAAACCGAGTAATGTGTGAATAGTGGAGGTGGTGAGGCGAGTCTCCTGGTGAGAGTGCGGAATGTATTTTTATAAGGGGCAGCACAGAATTCTCATTGGTTATAAAGTTTCTAGATTCTAAGTGGACAATAAGCTGAGGGAAGATGATTGGTCAAATGAAGTTCATTAAATGGATACGAGATGTTCCGACTCATTCTTATGAACTGTGAATCATTTGGATACGCTTAGTCAGACGAGCCACTGTTTTAGATACTAATAACAAACTGTACAGTAGTAATAAATGATAATTCAATCCTTTAATAAATTACACGAAATTAATATTAAATAACACGGAAATAAATAAGAATATAAGCTCAACACAGAAATATGTTACACTATATAAAAATATTTTAAGGCAAGAAAACTTTAACCTTCCATGAATAACTCTAGCCTCCAATGAATAACTATAGCGTCCCATAAATAACTCCCTCCTCCCATGAATAACTCTAGCCTCCAATGAATAACTATAGCGTCCCATAAATAACTCCCTCCTCCCATGAATAACTCCATCCCCCATAAATAACTCCCTCCTCCCATGAATAACTCCATCCCCCATAAATAACTCCATCCCCCATAAATAACTCCATCCCCCATAAATAGCTCCATCCCCCCATGAATAAATCCACCCCTAATAACTCCATCCCCCATGAATAAATCACCCTCCATGAAAAACTCCATCCCCCATGAATAAAACCACCCCCTAAATAACTCCATCCCCCATGAATAAATCCCCCATGAAAACTCCATCCCCCCATGAATAACTCCAACCCCCCATGAATAACTCCATCCCCCCCATGAATAACTCTAGCCTCCCCTGAATAACTCCACTGAGTAACCGGTACCTTAACAAGTGTCACCGCTGAACTGAAGCATTGACCTACAGTGCATTACCTTCAAACAGTATCAAGGAAATTTAATACCAGTTGGGAGTCCAGGAATATACTGTAAATTATATATTCCAGCAGGTGCCACATAATTCTAGTTGCTTAACAACTCTATCACTATGATATCTGAGGAGAAAAGAAATTAAGTTTGTTATTTTAGAACTGTGTCTGGATGAATGACGTCAGAAGAGAGAGGAAGGGTAAACAATTCGTTGAAAGTGGAATTTTCGGGTGAAAATATAAAGACATTTGGAAGATAATAATGTTGGGAAAAAAGAATTAAAAGGAAAATATTTATTAAATGTAAAGGGTTATAGTGAAAGAAGAATTAACTTACAGGTAATACTGTCAGGAGACAAAGAAATTATTACATATTAGTTCCTGTGTCAGAAATAGAACGAATATGTGTAGGTGTAGCTACAGATGGCGATACACATACATGGCCCTCACAGACCGATATAGAAACAAGTTGATAGTTGCCAAAGAAAAGGGAGAGGAAAAAGAATAAAGAGGGAAAAGAGCAAAAAAGAAAAAGAGGGCATTTCTGGGATACAGTTGTACTGCACGACATCGCTTCGCTTTTCTTATTTATTAAATTTTCGAGGAGTTACGATCACTTTACTATCGCTTTACTGGGCAAACGACACTATAAATACATTCAGAGTCTCTGGATAACATTAACTCCGTGTTACATATATTGAACATTTCAATAACTTTATTCTAGGGGAAGAAATTGTCTTATCTAAACGTGACCTAAACAACTCACCGGCTCTCCCGAAGGCTGTAACATCCATCATCTCCCTGGCACTGTATAATCTCCTAGTTATTTTTATCAGCTTCCGAACAAACATCAGCTTACCGCTATTCACCAGCGGTAGCCTCTTCCTCTTCATGGGTTTTGGTAGTCTGTCTGTCTTTGGCTGCAGGACTCTCAAGTTTGTGCCAACACACACTATCAGTATTGTTGCTACCCCAGAATGCGTCCCTCTGCCAAGCACATGCCTCCTCTTCCTGCTCTCAGTCGAGCGTCAAGTTATAGCTGAAAAAAAACTTACATCAGGTGTGGACACAACTTAAAGACCAATTGACAAAATCTCACTTGATCATGTTGGCTACTGAAATTAACTTGTTAGTTAATGAGTGACAGAGAAAATATCAGGATTTATCAAATTAAAAATTCCAAATCATAGAATTCTTTCGAGTAATGTAGAAATATTCCCAAATTAATTCTCAAGAACTGCTCCAAAAAATATCACCGGATCCAATTTCAAGGCAGCGGACTAAGGACAGGATATTAGCTGCTGACGAAGTAGTCTAGCGCTGAAGCAAGAAAGGGAAATTAGGAGCTGATACAAAAGCTGGCAATGTGATCCTTGTGCAATAAAGTCAGATACAACCACAAAGCTCGTAACAATTGATTCTGTTCCACTTGTCAATTAATTGATACTAAAAGTAAAAGAGTAACAGATGTAAACATTGGATCCGAGTATTTTAATGTGCATCTTTTGACCCGGGATCTCTTAACACACTTGTCCTTCGGGAGCAAGAAAGCTTATCCTTACAACATTACATATGTTTGTAAAAGATAATTATGACGACTGGTTCCCTTTGCAAGACATGTTAAGCTAATATTTTTCCGCTTATGCAATGCACCTTGACATCATAACTACTATATAACATAGTTGGTCCCACCTGTGGGACCTAAAAATTTCATAAATTTTGTACGAAACTAAATAATTTATCTTTCTTCTTTAAATAGTGTCTGCTAGAGTCACTTTAACTTATTGCTACACATGTTCCCCTAGTTAGAACAATTCCCTTGATGGTGATCATTTATTTTTGTTGCATGAAATATTGCTGATGTTTCTAACATAGAACATTTTAAACAGTTGTTGATGGTCTGACATACTGTATACCAATGAATATGTCAAGGGAGAATTTGATCAACTACCGTTCGTCTGATTTTGATTTTGACTTTTCAACTGAGGTGTTTGAACTGGGGTGTAAAGTTTGTGGCTGCGTAAAGAGTTTTAAGTTTAACTTTTCAATAACTTACTAATAAACCTTTTTCCGAGGAAGGATCACGTCGGGAATGTTTTTCTCTTGTGTCTATCTGCCTCCCCGCACCAAGTGATCACTTCTATAATCAATGTTGTTACTAAATGCTTTCACGATTACAGCATTATAAACGTAAGTTCGTGGTTGCTCACTAAGCTATCCACTGTCTCTCCCCCATTAATAGAACTTTGAAATATATTGTGTTCTGAGGAAGACGACGTTTTTCTCAACACACCACAATATAAACACAGGTGAGAATAATTTTATGTCAACAAACACCATCTGACGAGACAGTACGTGACCCTCACATCAGCGGGTTTGCTTCTGCCCTGCCAGTCAGTCATCCACATTTTAGGCATACAACTGAAGTCACTTCTCCACCTGCCACAACACAGATGTGGCCACCAAACACAGGCAGGAACTTTTCCCGTGCAGTTAGATTGGCACAACACCTAGAGGCTAAAGTTTCCAGTATTTTTTTTTCCTTTTGATTGACTCTTAAAATTGTTTCGTCAGCTGAACAGTCTGTTTCTCACATGTCTAACATTCTTTTACCAGCGATTATAAATTGCCATATGACTCGTAGAAGGAGTAATGATAACGCTTAACTACCCGCTTACCTTCCACACACGTCGCTCCACTATTCTGACACCTTCCACAAGCAACACTGAGGTCTGGTACGAGTGTCCACCAGCCAGTGTATTGTACAGTAAGCTATTTTTGCCCCCAAATACACTTGTACTCTCTGTTTCCGATCTCAATGGGCGATTTGCGCATAAAAATCACAAAGAACCGATGATCTATTTAACATACGTGTAGCCACTAAGAATCAGAAACACGAAAGCGCTTGGATATTTTTATGATTTATTTCCTAGTGGCTACCTGGAGAAAGTAGGAACAGAATCATAGAAAGTCACAAATGTAACCTTTAGGTTAGGTTAGGTTTACTATGAAACTATTCATTTATATGTATTATGGTGAGCTACATAATTATCTACGATCAGTCAGGCCTCACCCCTCTCACCCCCCCACCCCCAAAAAAAAGAGAAGAAGAAATGGAAGAAACACAGAGAAGTCATCACTATTAAACAATAAACCCTATTTAGTGTAACATAGATATACGCATAAGTACATTCACATCCTAACCAACCTTGTCCTTCCACCACATTCATAACCCTTATTTCTCTCTCTTTATCATCCGTTTTTTTAATTAGACACTCTTTTATCCAATTTCTATTCTCAGTTCAGTTATCACTTACACATTATACCAGTTAATCCCAATTAGCCTACTTTTCGCTGCTCCTTTCTCTTCCATATCACTATGTTATATCCTCGTTCAGTAGTCTCTCCCTCCCAGTCACCCGACATACTGTGCTCTCTGCCGCTTGTGACTCATTCCTGCCTCTTGCATCCAGAGTCCATCTAGTACACCCGGGAGAGTTGTGTCGCCTTAATTATTTCCCATTACATACCCATCTACGGCTTCCTTGACACAGATGGGAAGATAGAGCGAGAGAGTAGGGAGATGGAGAGATAGAAAGATAGAGATAGGGAGAGATAGAGATATGGAGAGAGAAATATAGACAGTAAGGAGATTGAGAGATAGAAAGATAGAGATAGGGAGAGATAGAGATATGGAGAGAGAAATATAGACAGTAAGGAGATTGAGAGATAGAAAGATAGAGATAGGGAGAGATAGAGATATGGAGAGAGAAATATAGACAGTAAGGAGATTGAGAGATAGAAAGATAGAGATAGGGAGAGATAAAGATATGGAGAGAGAAATATAGACAGTAAGGAGATTGAGAGATAGAAAGATAGAGATAGGGAGAGATAAAGATATGGAGAGAGAAATATAGACAGTAAGGAGATTGAGAGATAGAAAGATAGAGATAGGGAGAGATAAAGATATGGAGAGAGAAATATAGACAGTAAGGAGATTGAGAGATAGAAAGATAGAGATAGGGAGAGATAAAGATATGGAGAGAGAAATATAGAGATAAAAATATAGAGACAAGGATATTTAAATGGATGTAGAGGCGGTGAGATAGAGATACGGAGAGATAGAATTATAAATATATACAGATGGAGAATGAGAGATAAATAAATAGAAAGAAGGGAAAAAGTAGAATGATG
The DNA here is from genome assembly GCF_018991925.1 of Homarus americanus. NCBI lineage: Eukaryota > Metazoa > Arthropoda > Malacostraca > Decapoda > Nephropidae > Homarus > Homarus americanus. The sequence goes on along the minus strand of NW_024743911.1, from coordinate 1,808 downwards.
CTGTGATGGGAAGATAAAAAAAAGGAAAAATAAGGAATGATAGAAAGTTAAAAATGCGGAGGAATACAATACGAGAAAGATAATAGAGATGAAAGATAACAAAAGGGACAGCTAGAGTGAAAATAAGATAAGAAGAAGACAAGGAAAGAAAGTGATAGAAAGACTGATAAAGTGATAGAGATTATATAAGACAAATATAAAAGATAAATATACCGAGAAAGAGGAAAAGAAAAGATTAAGAGAAGGAGAGCTAAAGTAATGGATGGATAAAAAGGAGAGATGGGAGAGACAAAGGAAGAGAAGAAGAGGTAGGATAGACAAAGAATAGAAGAAAGGGTATCCACTCTCCCAATATAGACACGGAAAACCCTCGACTCTACGCATTAGAACTCATAACTTGGGCGAGATGTGGGATATTCAGAGTGCGAGGGAAGGTCGTGTAGTGTCAATAAATCGGGCGGAAGTCTCGGGGTTATGTCTCATTATCATATAACATAACATGGTGGTGGGAGGCTGTGTAGAGTGTGTCACGGAAGCTATACTGTATACTCAAGGGAAGTCGCTCAATTTGTAAATGAGTTGTAGATTTTTTTGTTCCATAGAAAAATGTAAAAAAATATATATATATATTGCCATTACTTTAAACGCAGTCATATTTTATTTTTATTTTTTTATGTTATTTTTATGTACGAGATCGTTTGATGAAATTTCTTTGTGATCTGAAACGTTGTTGAAAATGATGAAAAGGTGGAAAGTGTACCCGTTTATATTTAGTTTTTATTCCTATTTTTCAGTCAAAGACTTTCCTCACCTCCCATCACCATCTCCAGATTGGGTAAATATCTCGTCAGCAGCTTTTATCTGTGTCTCAATCGCTTTAAAGTCCATTGGAAGTAATTTACCCGGATCTGTCCTTCGCCTTTACAGAGAAAGTTTGCCTTATGTGCCATACCAAGGCTCGGATTCTGTAAAGTTCTTAGGATAAGATTTTTCTCATGACTGAAGATCTTTCACCGAGACCCAATGATGATCATCAAAATAGTACAGTCAGAAGCCATAATCTCTGACCCACTAGGTTGAGCGGGAGATGAAGCTAGGGTGGTGTTTCTGGTCGGCGGCTCACTGCAATGGCCCAGTGACCAGACACAGGTTGAACAGGCGAGGCGATAGTTCAACAAAAGTGTACAGGAGAGGCGATAGTTCAACAAAGGTATGCAGGAGGGTTCCAGCTGGGCACTGCCGACAGAGCCAGGGTAGCCAGTAAGTCTCCATAAGAATATTCGATGTTAATGATATTAGTATTAAAAATGATACTGATCATGTTAACGATGTAGGTGTAAGAAAATCCTCTTTTTAGTCAGTTGTTCATTACCATTTCAGCATTAACATTAATGTCTTAATAAAATGATAAACCAAAGTTACACAAACTGAAACAATAATTTATATTGCAACAAGTAATATTGACAACTAATATGTCCTTTAAAACTGATGTTAGGAGTAATATCACAATCAGTGTGGTGATTAATGCGATGGTGTTTGTAATGATGGTGCTTCTCTGTGTGGTGAGTGTGATGATGGTGCTTCACTGTGTGGCGAGTGTGATGATGGTGCTTCATTGTGTGGTGAGTGTGATGATGGTGCTTCATTGTGTCGTGAGTGTGATGATGGTGCTTCTGTATGTGGTGAGTGTGATGATGGTGCTTCACTGTGTGGTGAGTGTGATGATGGTGCTTCTGTATGTGGTAGGTGTGATGATGGTGCTTCACTGTGTGGCAGAAGTGTGATGATGGTGCTTCTATATGTGGTAG
>NW_024743910.1:0-39905 GCF_018991925.1 Homarus americanus | reverse complement strand
TGTTCTTATTACCACCATGCTATTGTACTATTCCAGATGATACTAAATGTTACATAATACTTCCTTGAGATAAATGTGTAGTATATATCAGGTTCCTAAAAGAGAACCCAGGTTCTCAACTGGCTCAACCATGTTAATATTGTTATTATTATCCACTCTGTATCTGTGTTTTTCTGGCTAAATAAACTGTTTTAATTCAATTCAATTTAGTAATAAACAATAATAAATCTTTTGTACACATTCTTAAGATAAATGACTGTTTCCTTGAGTGCGCACGTATACATTGGCATTCCACTATCAGCCTCATTTTTTTTTCTTTAATATCAGTGGTTACTTTGTGGGGTATGGGATTGTGTTCACACTCAGGATGGGATGGAGAAAGGAAACTCACAATGTGCTCTCTGTATACATGTTGTATTGGATGTACAATGTAGCTTGGTGCTGGGAAGGCAGCATGGTTACAAGCGTGATGTAGAGAGAGCTGGTTGGTGAGGACGCTCAGAGAAGGACAGCTTGTGGGTCGCCATGCTCGCCAGCGGGAGAGAGTACCGCCAGGCAGGCGGAGGAGGAGCGAAGGCCGCCAGGCAGCGGCGGAGGAGGTGTTGCTGGCTGGTTGGTGTAGGTAGAAGGAGAGACAGATCACCACGAGGTCAGGTCTTAAATAGCGGGGGTAGGCGTGGCTTAGCAGTTGACCCCCGCTCCGTGGTGTATGGCGGCGCTGGTTGACCTAGACCACGAGGCATACACTGGGGAATTGGTGGGGTCGGCTAGGCAGCGACAAACAGCGTTTGTAGGGGAGAATTCCACTACAATACTCCCCCTTCCCTCCAGGCTGTGTAGGAGACTTGTTGTCTGCAGGGTTGCATAGCACATGTGAGGCAGAACGGGCGGTGCATGCCTCATGTGAGACAACGGCGATGGCGTGGATGAGCGGGTCGCTGGAGACAACTGTCTAGATACACAATATCTGTGGGAGTAGAGAGGGAGAAAAAGGGTGTGTGGAGGCGATGAATGTTGTGCTTCCCTCACGGCAGGTACAGAGTCGTCAGATGCGCCTGCTGGGGTGTGTGGGCCTGGGTCAGGAGCAGGGGCTGCGTCAGCAGAAGCGGATGAGGGCTCGTGACAGCAGCTGGGTCCACGACAGCAGCAGAGTGCAGGACAGTAGCAGGGAGTACCTGAAGGAGAATAGAGGGGTGTGTGGGTCCGCACTCAGGCGCATTGGCCGCGTCGGGAGCAGGGGCTGCATCAGGAGGAGCGGCAGGGAATACTGCTGGGCCGGGGGCGGCGTCTGAGGCAGGACGGGTGTGCTGGGGTCGGTAGGACGTGGTGCTTGGGGCAGGAAGAGGAGCTGGCGTCTGCTTAGAGAAGCAGTGCTGCTCTAGGGTGTCTAACCTGCGGTTTAGAGACAGTAGCTGTAGAGCCGATGAGAGCTGCTTCTGGGTGGATAAGCGAGTCTTCCATGTTGCTTGAAGACTGGGAGGGTGATCTGTTTCTCCTCCATCCTGTGTGAGTGCGAATCTCCGGGGGTCACCATTTGTGGGGTATGGGATGTTTGGGTTCCCACTCAGGATGGGATGGAGAAAGGAAACTCACAATGTGCTCTCTGTATACATGTTGTATTGGATGTACCATGCAGCTTGGTGCTGGGAAGTGGCAGCGTGGTTACAAGCGTGATGTAGAGATATCTGATTTGTGAGGATGCTCAGAGGAGGACCAGCGTGTGGGTCGCCATGGTCGCCATGCTCGCCGGCGGGAGCGAGGACCGCCAGGCAACGGCGGAGGAGGAGGTGGTGGTGTTGCTTGCTGCGGCTGTAGCTAGAAGAAGAGGGAGGGCACCACGAAGTCAGGTCTTAAATAGCGGAGGTAGGCGTGGCTTAGTAGTTGACTTCCGTGATGTATGGCGGCGCTGGTTGACCCAGACCACGAGGCATACACTGGGGAATTCGCGGGGTCGGCTACTCAGCGACAAACAGCGTTTGTAGGGGAGAAATCCACTACAATGTATTGTTCATATTTTTTTTTTTTATATTGTGTGTGCATATATATATATATATATATATATATATATATATATATATATATATATATATATATATATATATATATATATATATATATATATATATATATATATATATATATATATATATATATAAACAAACAGACACACATTAGAGGCGAGAGGGTCACCTGAGCAGCTTCAATTGCCAAGAAAACTTCGCTAAACTTCTCAGTCATTTAAGAAAGATTTCTGGGAAAATCGACCACCAACAGCTCTCTTATGGAGGACCCTGAGTGTAGCCTGAGACTGAGACAATAACCCCTCCTCTCCATGTCCTCGCCCCTCCCACTCTCCCTCCTTCTTTTCACCCCCCCCTCCCCCCCAGGGTCTGTATGTGAGTGGTGGACGTCTCTCTTAAGATAAATTTGTTCTTGTTTAATGAAACCGGATTGTTTGCTTATCCCTCGTTACTTTCTTTCTTTCTCGCTCCCATCTTTTGCTAGTGTGTTGGGATTTTCTTTATTCTTTTTTTTGTCTGCATAGCTATATTTGCTGTTTATTTTTATATTTTTTGTTTGTTTTTTATTTCATCTTAATATCTACATTTCTCTTCATATTTGTTCCCTCTGTCTTATTTCTCTTTGTGTAAATATACTGTATGTCTCTGTTTTTCTCCTCACTGCTGTAATGGTCATGATAAGAGCTAACCTGAAAACCTTAAGGATTCATATTACGCTCAAACGTCCACAAAACCTTCTGAGTCTCCCAGTGGAAACGTCCCCCGTTTTTTCTGTTTCCCCCGCCTTTGTCTATGGGAGCAGACGCTGTATGCTGGGACCTGTTGCCATCCATTCCTTTGTAATCAATTTAATTTTGCTTTCGATAGCTGAGTCAGAGCATTGTTAGTGAAGATAATAGTAGAGAATGAAAATGAGTTCATAGTCTCAATTTCAACGTCAGAGGGTACCGTAAATTAATTCATTGGAATAGGAGTAGGTGGACTCCCTGGTCTGGTTTGAGTGAGGGCACGCGGGCATTTTAACCGTTAGTAAGTGCCCGTCCCTTCATCCATACAGGTATGCCATTCCACGCTGTGTTGTAATTTGCCCTTCTTTAAGTGATTTGACCCAATTGATAGTTGATTGTGCAAGTGTTACAGTAACGTAGTTGATATGCTCTGAGTAAAGTCATATTTACGTCTTTAACGTCCCCTGAAACGTGTTGTTGTTGTCACCAGTTAGTAAGTGCCCGTCCCTTCATCCATACGGGTCCCTAACGCAGCCTAGGCCGTGTCTGTAGGGTGGATGTTGTATCCACTATGTCTGGGGACATGTCCGAGGTCCAGTAGGATCAGTTACCTTCGTGAGACCCGGCCGTCAGACACTTCAGACCACCTATAGCCCCCATAGCTGGCTCGTCTGGCCCGAACGCTCGGTCCACGAGGTGACCCTGGACCACCAAGCCACACACCACTACCAGCCCCCATCATTGGTGGATGAATGTCTACCTCAGTAGGGCTATATTTGTGTGGTGGAATTAACCCACTGGGATCTCCAGAGTTCGTCGGATAGTACTCCATGGTGGCTGGACCCCATGGCTGTTGCTTGAGTATCACTCCTGACGACTGAGTGTTGTAGTGGCAGTTGCCTAGTATTTATGGTGCTAAGTGACTATCATAGTTGTGTTATTGAGTATGTCCACCCCGTAGGGTTGGAAGGGTATTGAATATGTCCACCCAGTAATGGTGTGAGTATGTTGAGCCTGAGGGCCTAGTACGAGATTTCGTCTGTTAGTACAAACCAATTCTTTCTTCTAATTTCATATTCATGTTTAAATAAACTTTGTATTTGTATAATTGTGTATATTATTTACCTACAGTATTTACCGTTATTTCTTCCCTATTGCTTGATACTATCATTACACCTACCCACGAGCCTCCTATCGTCACGCTACCAATGGTGATATATAAGAGTAAAAGGAATTGTTACTGGCACACAGGCCCTCATGAAGGGTGGCAGTAGCAGCCCTCATAAATGGTGGCAGCTCAAGCCCTCATAAATGGTGGCAGCTATGGTGATGTAATGAACATAGTATCGAGTTGGGAGGAATGACTGTGATACTGTAGTTTAACTGAGTTATAACCATTTCTCTGTACGGGTATTTAATAACCATTCCACTGTAACTAATGAGTATTTCAGATTGCTAATAATTTTGTTCCATATTTTTCCGAGGTACAGCTTTTTGTGGTGGTTTGCAGAGAAAGTGAAATAAGTTCAAAGAAATACCTTGGAGTTAGGTTAGAAAAGTCTTGTTTAAAGTAAAAGGAAACCTGCAACAATAACTTGTAGAGTGTGAATAAGGTTCATTAATATTGGAAGAATTTTGATATGTAACAATCTGCCCAAAATTTTTTTTCCGTTGTTAACTCAGTATTACTTACAGACAGTGAATACATGTTTGGGCCGTGGCACTAGTTGTGAAATGTTCCATCGTGGGAGTGCCCAGTGTTTTAATTCTGAGTGCTAACAGAAGCATTGCACTATATGCAAAGGTTAAGTGGATGCTAATTCTGTACTTGTCATATTCTTTAGTTATGTGTTAGGTAGGATATATATTCCATTTACTTAATATCTCAGGGCATTTTACAGTTCCTACTATTAATATTCCTATGTATACGCTATAATTTTAAAGTTATTTTAACCAGGTGCTAACGGGTCATTATTTTGTGTAACGTATGTTATGTGAACTCTAATGCCAGTATACTTTCAGAATACAGTATTATATATGTGAGGACCTTATGGTGATACGGTATATGGAAAATGTTATACAAGTGTATGGACCCAGAATTGTGAGTACGGAAATTCGTGAAGTGTTCACGCAGTGTTGCACCATACTGAGTCTGTGAATGGCAAAGTGTCTAAGTGAATTTTTGATGCCATAATATTATCTTTTGGGAGATTAATAATCTGAACAGTAGTTTGAATAGTTGATGCATGGAGTGTTAGTCGTATTGCAGAAAATCAGTACCAGTCCTTGGGTCTTGAGTGAGCACTGTGCATGTATTGTATTTACAGTGGGGTATACCTGTAGTATTGATTTGTTGTAACACAATGGCAGATGCTAACGCAAATAAGGGGACCATGACGGCCAAAGCCGCTGTTGATTTAGCAACAGAAGTCCAAGCTCTTCGGGCTAAACTCGCTGAGTCTATGGATACGATAAGGAGACAACAAGCTTTGCTTGATGAACGGAGGGAAGAACCGGCTGTACCTACTCGTCCTGCCGTGGTTCCACTTTTGCCCCCCCCTGCCATGGTTCCACTTGTACCTCCCCCTGCCATGGTTCCACTTGTACCTCCTCCTGCCGTGGTTCCACTTTTGCCCCCTACTAACGATATACCCAGCCGACCTCCTGGTCCCCATTACCACCAATACGTTCCGAGGCTGTCCTTGGACGACCTCGTTGGTCTTAACACAGACAACATCTTAACTAAATTCTGTAAGAGAGTAGAATATTGCGCAGTTAGCTCACGGGATAGATGGTATGTAGCTACCGACCGCATGGACCAGCAGATTGAAGACATGGTCCAAGTAGAACTCGGCACCGATGAGGAAAATTGGGATAAACTTAAAGCCACCTTGCGGAAGTTGTTTGTGAAACCAATCCCTCTGGAAGTTGCCTGGCAGGAATTTGCGAGGTTAGAGTACAATTTGGAAGATGATCCCCGGCGCTTTTTGGGCCAAGTTAAATCAGTTCTCACAACCATTTTCCGCCGGTATGGGCCCAGGGAAGGTGAAGAACAAACTTTGAAAGATAAATTGTACCAGAAACTGCCAGAACAGTTGAAAGAGGAGTTGATATCCTATTATTCCCCTTGTTGTCCAGTAGACACGATGGCCGAACAATTGGAGAAACTCCGACATATCTATCTGCGAAGTAACAGAACTGGGTATCCTGGTATCCGCCCAGTTCACAAGCATGCGACCCAAGAACTTCACATAAGTGAAAGAGCCAGTCGGGCCGAAGGTAACGTAACAGGAGGAGCTTGGGGTACCAGTAGTAAGCGAGATCAACACGCGGTAGCCTTATTTGAAAGTCCTCGTAAAAGGTTAGTTGGAAAGCGACAGGGACCTTACTGTCCATATTGCCGAACACCGAATCATGATACTTCTACTTGCCCTTTAAATCCACCCCCACGTTCATGTTGGGATTGCTTGGAAGTAGGATGTCGGAGAAACAGTCAACGCTGCCCTGGACGCGCCAACCGTCGGCACTATCCAAAATATTGACATAAGCGGGTTCCTTCCAATGTGTCTCCTTGCATTTGGTTTACTGTAAATGAACGTGTCTGTCTTGCTTTAATAGATACAGGTAGTGAAGCCACCTTAATTCAGGAGAGCCTAGTAAAAACTTTGAATTTGCAACCCATCAAACCTTGTAAAGATAGATACCAGGGTGTTACGGGAGATGAGCTAAAAATTAAAGGTAAAGTAGTCATAACAGTACAAGTAACCCCCCAGTTGCAAGTCAGACACCATGCTATTGTGGTGGATGATAAGTACTTTAATGCAGAATTGCTATTCGGAGCAGATCTCCTTGGTAGATTTAGAGTAACCTGGGAACGTAAAAGGAAACTTTTCATTTGGGCAGGCCAGTCACATGAATATGGGAAAGTAGTAATGAGAGATCACATGCAAGGAATCAAATGCGTCAATAGATTGTCATTAAAGCCCGATGTACCTTGTCCACCACAGTTGAAGAGTCTCCATATTGATAGGAAGACTATTGTACGAGGCCACCATGCACCGATCTTATCCATCAAGGTGAAAGTAGAGATAGGTCAAATTCTGAGCATACGATTCACGCATAAAAGTTTCAACCAACAACCAGAGATATGTGTTAGAGTACAGCCAGATTCACGTATATATTTGCCAGTAAGTAATTGTACCGATAAATCAGTGTATTTGAGAGTTGGCACTGTCATTGGCGAATATGAGTTAATCCCAGAGGAGATAATCTCGTATGTTGACACTAAGGGAAATCACTTGGGACATATTCAACAGGTCTATGACAAATTGTGTAAAGTAAAGTCTTCAACTGAATTCTCCCTTTGTGCACCTCATCACCTAGCCATTCAAACAGAAGGGGAGAGGAGATCATCAAACCAAGTAAAAGTAAATGTAGGTGCTGATCAGAGAGTACCCTCCTCTGACTGTGTAATTTGTGCCGGAATTCCCAACGGTACAGTAAAGAAGGTCAGACATGTCCAAGAGATTTCCAACAGTATGATACCGGAATGTGACGAAGTAAAAGGCGGAACCACTAGACAAGAGAAGTTAAATGAGTTAATTAGAAACCAACCGTGGAACCATCTAGACCGAGAAATGCGTAAACGTTTGCGGAAAGTAATTCTAGCTCATGATTCCTTATTTGTTTTAGGACCACATGAAATTGGGTCAATTGCTGGTATACCCGCTAACATTCAGCTCGCCAACCACAATCCTGTCCGAGGACCACAGTATAGACACCCAGAGAAAGCAAAAGAAATAATTAAAGAAATGATAACAGATATGAGGGATCGTAATATCATTGAACCATCGACTGCCGCCTGGTTATCCCCCATTGTTCTGGTAACAAAACCCAACGGTTCAAAGCGTATGTGCTTAGATTTTCGAGCGGTCAATAAGCATTTGAAGGTCGACATACAACCCTTGCCACGAATTGACGAATTAGTAGAGAAAGCTGCAGGAAATAAATATTATGCCACATTAGATTTGAAGGATGCATATTATCAGGTCATCCTTAACGACAGCAGCCGAGATCTAACAACTTTTAGCGATGGGTACAATCTATGGAGGTTCACACGCCTTCCGTTTGGGCTCTCAGCTAGTCCTGCCGTTTTCACGCGAGAAGTAAACCGAGTATTAGCTCCATTAGCAGTTGAAGACTGGGTACGAAACTATCTTGATGATGTAATAGTATGGGCTCCTGACTTCCCCACCTTGTTGCAGAGACTCACCAGAGTATTTGAGAGATTTGAAGAGATGGGTATTAAACTAAACTTGTCTAAATGTCAATTTGGCCATAAGCAAGTTAAATTCTTAGGACATGTAGTTTCAGAGAGAGGCATTGAGCCTGACCCAGAAAATGTCCAGGCTTTGACTGATTGTAAACCCCCAACTAATGTTAAACAAGTCCGCCAATTTTTGGGTATGTGTGGATTTTACCGTAAACATGTTCCCGAGTTTGCCAAAGTAGCTTACCCCCTCACTGAATTAACGAAACAGACTGTTGATTTTGCATGGTCAAATGAGTGTCAAGACGCATTTCAGAAGTTAAAGCAAGCACTAGCTTCATACCCAGTTCTTGTCAAGGCCGATATTTATAAACCCTTCGAACTGCATAGTGATGCCAGCAATTTCTGCGTAGGCGCTTCCCTTAATCAGATACAAGAAGATGGCTCTTTACGACCAGTGGGTTATTTTTCTAGAAAGCTAAAGCCGGCGGAAACTCGTTATTCCACCACCGATAAAGAAGCGTTAGGCATTGTATTAGCGTGCAGGTTCTTCCATCATTTTCTTTGGGGTACGCAGTTTACGATTAAGACAGATCACCAACCTCTAACCTCCGTCTTTAGAAAGAAAACCAAAAGTCAGCGAATGAACCGTTGGATCTTAGAAATGAGAGATTACGCTTATAACATTGAATATAAACCCGGTAGAGCTAATGTAGTGGCTGATGCATTAAGTCGACCAGTCAGAACCTTGAGAAAAGTCATGCACGACCATGTTGCCGCTCAATTTCCCACACTAGAAGGTTTCACACAGGCCCTCATGAAGGGTGGCAGCTCAAGCCCTCATAGAGGCATTTCGGTTTTCGGAATTTTTCGGTTTTCAGAATGGTTAGGTTTTTTTTTTTATGTGTATTAGCCCACCTGGGCATAGATCACTGACCCACATTGGGGCCTGGGGGTCGAAAATATTATAAAAATTATAATAATAATAATTCATAAGTCTAGGTCGTGTTTCTCACTTTTGATCTTTTTTTCATTCTTGTAGGCTATTTCTTTACTGTATTATTATTTTATTATTACAGTATTATTGTTATTTTTATTATTATTATTAATTTTATTATTATATTTTATTATTATTATTATTATTATTATTATTATTATCATTATTATTATTATTATTATTATTATTATTATCATTATTATTATTGTAATCATTATTATTTTATTTTGGTGTATTTTTATTAAAAATTCTATTTACTATGAATAATTATTATTATTATAATTATTATTACTCATACATTTTCGACCCCCCAGGCCCTGATGTGGGTCAGTGATCTGTGCCTGGGTGGGCTAAAAATCCCTGTTAAAAAAAAAAAAATGCCCTACAAAAAACTTTCGGTTTTTAGAGCTTTTCGGTTTTCGGAATTTCGGATAAAGGATTGTCAACCTGTATATTGTATAAGGTGCATTCAGAAACATGATTTAAAGAATATAGTTTGCAAATTTCATTAATTGTATTGTTTTGGGGGGAAAAAGTGGGTAAAAACCCACACAAAAGATATGAAAAGGTCACACTTGGGAATGTATTTTATTATTATAGCTTTATATTAATGGTAATTAATGATTCGCGATAAGACGATTTACCATACACTGCACTGCAATATTGGAGGACACATTAATGTCATTGTTCGAGGCTTTAACAGGAAAAAAAAATAATATACATATATATATATATATATATATATATATATATATATATATATATATATATATATATGTAACCGGTCGGAATTTGCTGGACTTTAATTTCTCACTTGACTTGGGGTTTATTAAAATTTAACAGATGGTAAAGGCAGTGGAAGCGCCCCTTTGAGAAAAATCCCGAACCAGCACAAGAACACTTAAATCTACACACAAAATGAACTGTCCGTGACCCGTGGAAGGATAGCGTCTGTGACTGGGATGAATGAGACACACTGTAAAATTTAGACACTTATATTCCCTCCAACACTACAAACACAATCAAATAATGGTACACCAATATGCGCACCTCTTAACTTAAACTTTAACCACTACTCTGGGGAATAAAAGTCATACATGACATAGAAATTATTAGAAACACAGGCAACAATAAATTTAAAGTATTAAGAAATGTTAATTGCACATATGAACAGGCCTTAAGGGCTTTCACAAAATAATATCAGTCACTTAGGAAATGGTACTAAAAAAATAAGAAATTAAATACTCCACAATGAATAGGCCTTAAGGGTCTTCAACAAAATAATATCAGTCACTGAGGAATGGTAATAAAAGATAAGAAATTAAATACTCTACAATGAATAGGCCCTAAGGGCTTTCAGCAAAATAATATCACTCAACAAAATTATAGCACCCCAACGGGTGTACACTTCCTAACCTAACCTAACCACTGCTCTGGGGAACAAGGTTATACCTGAGATCAGAATTATGAAGAATTAGAGGCATTAAAAGAATCAAATCACAGTATCACTCTGGTTCCACTTAATGGCACAAACATTCAAAAAAACACTACTATCAAAATTATTTAAGAAATATTAAACTACACACGTCAAGATAATATCAGTCTGAGGAATGGTGTTAACTACACCCGTGATAAGGAAGATAAAATGTTCCTCTAGGTATCTCCTAGAGTCCTAGACTCACGGTCTCAGTGTGTGACCATTAATATACTCAGATAGCCTCAGTGTACTCCCAGTGCGTCCATGGGCAGGAAGAGAGTGAGCCAATCAGACCTTGCGCAGTTGAGAGAAACTTTAGCTTCCCGTTAGCAAGAGGGTTTCACCTAGCTGCTCGGGACATGTGGGGTTGTGCACCGGAGTGGTAAGAACTGATCACCCACTGCTGATGCTGGTCCCGTGTCGTGTTAGTTGTCGGGAGCACTCGTTCACTCAAGAGATCCTTTGCTACCCCGCTAAACAGTGACAGGCCTACACTGATCGGTCCAATGGCGACAATCGCCACCCTCAATCATCAACGGCAGTCAATCTCTCGCAGTCAACTCCGGTCAACTCCAGTCAAGTGGGTTCTGACGGAAACCCTGAAATGAACTCACTGTTAGCTCTAGTTTACTTTATCACTGCCCTATCTAACCCTGTCTGAGATCGAATGAGACTTACTTGTTATACTGCAATAGCGCAGCACAGGTGACTAGGCCACGTGACTATTTCTGATGGACGCGCGGAACGTCTTGTCTGTGTGAATGCTCTCCGGGACTGCCCTAGCCAGCGTCTCGTCTCCCCCAGGCGCTAGCTTGGGCCTACGTGATATATTTACCGCCTAACTAATAACTCCTTGGGACACCCGTAACATTATTCAGACTGCTAAACGATCTATAATAATTTCAAATTCAATAATAGTCCCTTAACTTCATGAATCGCATCATTATTAATTCGGTAAATCACATTCAATATCATATAGGCCTAGTTCCGCAGTCTCTCGCTACGAGCAGGCAGCGCTCCCTCCCCTCAGATGACCTTGAACGCTCAGTATCACTCATGGCGGGGCATTTGAAATTACTCTGAAATTTCTGAATATTACAATCGACCCCCCTAAAAAAGACAGCACTGTCCTCATGTGCTGAGAAAACATGCATACGACCCCCCTAAAATTTTGTTCTAAGGACTGCACCTCACCCCTTTTGCTAAATGCAGCATTCCCGTCTTCTCTTCTCTCCTTTTCTCTCCCGCTAACACTCGACCCCCCTAAAAAGACAGCACTGCCCTCATGTGCTGAGAGAACAACTTAAAACCCACCTTCAACTCTGTACTATTCCACTCGCAGCTAGCAACTCCATTTCTTCCTAGCCCAACTCAATACCAACCAGAACATCACGCTCCCCTTTTGCCTGGCCCTTAACTAGAGAACCAATGTCAAAATTAATACCAGCCCAAAACAAACATGCTCTCCTTTGGCCTGGCCCTTGAACAAAGAGGAACCAGTGTCAAAAAAAAATACACAGTCCAAAACAAGCATGCTCTCCTTTTGCCTGGCCCTTGAACTAAGAGGAACCAGTGTCAAAAAAAATACTCAGTCCATCTCCAACATGCTCTCCTTTTGCCTGGCCCTTGAGCTAAGAGGAACCAGTGTCAAAAAAAAATACACAGTTCAAAACAAGCATGCTCTCCTTTTGCCTGGCCCTTGAACTAAGAGGAACCAGTGTCAAAAAAAATACTCAGTCCATCTCCAACATGCTCTCCTTTTGCCTGGCCCTTGAGCTAAGAGGAACCAGTGTCAAAACAATACTCAGTCCACGTCTCCGAACCTCATGCCGGCAGACCAACCCTCTGACAATGTACCAGTCCATCTTAGTGAGGCCCTGGACATTACAACCGTACTCTCAATCCCGCTCATGACAGCAACTCAATCCCGCTCATGACAGCAACCACTACTCAACGCACATCTCTGACCTAACCATCTCTCCAATCCCCTCTGCCCTACTCACAACTCCTCCAACTCACCCCCTACAACCTGCCTTTTCTCATTACCATGCACCCTAAACTGTAATCGGTCGGCTTCGTCTTGTCTCTCAGCTGGAGGGCTCGATCAACCTCTCTGAACTACTTACGTACCCCTATATTTCCCACTTGGACCTCACACTTCCTTGACTGCTGGACGTGTGCCTGACATTCACCCCTTGTTTCCTCCCTGAACCGTTGAATGTGTGCCTGAGACTCCCACTTGAACCTGTTTACCTGTGCTTGATAATCCCTCTTTAGGTCTCCGAACTCCTCTCTCAGCTGTACCAAGGTCCCGCGGCCGTCTCTCTTCCTCCTCATACACATCTCTATTGTCAAGCCTAACCAACTCAGTCCGGGCACAAGGATGAGCATCAGTGCGAGTTCAATCCCTACCATTGCTAACCAACACATGATGGCGTTCATTATCCCAACCACAGTACTATCAGTCACGACATTAAAAACTACGCTCTGCTACCATTTGTAACCGGTCGGAATTTGCTGGACTTTAATTTCTCACTTGACTTGGGGTTTATTAAAATTTAATAGATGGTAAAGGCAGTGGAAGCGCCCCTTTGAGAAAAATCCCGAACCAGCACAAGAACACTTAAATCTACTACACAAAATGAACTGTCCGTGACCCGTGGAAGGATAGCGTCTGTGACTGGGATGAATGAGACACACTGTAAAATTTAGACACTTATATTCCCTCCAACACTACAAACACAATCAAATAATGGTACACCAATATGCGCACCTCTTAACTTAAACTTTAAACACTACTCTGGGGAATAAAAGTTATACATGACATAGAAATTATTAGAAACACAGGCAACAATAAATTTAAAGTATTAAGAAATGTTAATTGCACATATGAACAGGCCTTAAGGGCTTTCACAAAATAATATCAGTCACTTAGGAAATGGTACTAAAAAATAAGAAATTAAATACTCCACAATGAATAGGCCTTAAGGGTCTTCAACAAAATAATATCAGTCACTGAGGAATGGTAATAAAAGATAAGAAATTAAATACTCTACAATGAATAGGCCCTAAGGGCTTTCAGCAAAATAATATCACTCAACAAAATTATAGCACCCCAACAGGTGTACACTTCCTAACCTAACCTAACCACTGCTCTGGGGAACAAGGTTATACCTGAGATCAGAATTATGAAGAATTAGAGGCATTAAAAGAATCAAATCACAGTATCACTCTGGTTCCACTTAATGGCACAAACATTCAAAAAAAACACTACTATCAAAATTATTTAAGAAATATTAAACTACACACGTCAAGATAATATCAGTCTGAGGAATGGTGTTAACTACACCCGTGATAAGGAAGATAAAATGTTCCTCTAGGTATCTCCTAGAGTCCTAGACTCACGGTCTCAGTGTGTGACCATTAATATACTCAGATAGCCTCAGTGTACTCCCAGTGCGTCCATGGGCAGGAAGAGAGTGAGCCAATCAGACCTTGCGCAGTTGAGAGAAACTTTAGCTTCCCGTTAGCAAGAGGGTTTCACTAGCTGCTCGGGACATGTGGGGTTGTGCACCGGAGTGGTAAGAACTGATCACCCACTGCTGATGCTGGTCCCGTGTCGTGTTAGTTGTCGGGAGCACTCGTTCACTCAAGAGATCCTTTGCTACCCCGCTAAACAGTGACAGGCCTACACTGATCGGTCCAATGGCGACAATCGCCACCCTCAATCATCAACGGCAGTCAATCTCTCGCAGTCAACTCCGGTCAACTCCAGTCAAGTGGGTTCTGACGGAAACCCTGAAATGAACTCACTGTTAGCTCTAGTTTACTTTATCACTGCCCTATCTAACCCTGTCTGAGATCGAATGAGACTTACTTGTTATACTGCAATAGCGCAGCACAGGTGACTAGGCCACGTGACTATTTCTGATGGACGCGCGGAACGTCTTGTCTGTGTGAATGCTCTCCGGGACTGCCTAGCCAGCGTCTCGTCTCCCCCAAGGCGCTAGCTTGGGCCTACGTGATATATTTACCGCCTAACTAATAACTCCTTGGGACACCCGTAACATTATTCAGACTGCTAAACGATCTATAATAATTTCAAATTCAATAATAGTCCCTTAACTTCATGAATCGCATCATTATTAATTCGGTAAATCACATTCAATATCATATAGGCCTAGTTCCGCAGTCTCTCGCTACGAGCAGGCAGCGCTCCCTCCCCTCAGATGACCTTGAACGCTCAGTATCACTCATGGCGGGGCATTTGAAATTACTCTGAAATTTCTGAATATATATATATATACAGTGAATTAAATGATGAAAGACAAAGGATAATGCTAAGCCTGATGTGTTAATATTGTGTTGATGTTAAGTACTAGAGTCTTATAAGTGTTATGATTATGTGAAGCTTGTAGGTGTTATAGTTATAAAAGTCTAATACACAGTTGAAATTACTATAAGACTCGCTATAGTGTCATCAACAACTAATATCAACTCAATATAAATTTGCTGCACATTCCTCCATAAACTTTACAAGATGGTGATAACTTGACAGTACAGGAAGATTATTCGCTCACAAAATATTTAAAATCATTGGTAACTTCCTTGTAATGGAGTTAGAAATATTGTTGAATATTTTATGAGAGAGAGAGAGAGAGAGAGAGAGAGAGAGAGAGAGAGTCATACCACCACTGCACCACAACAGATATGAATAACCTCCATGGGTTATGAACATGGTGCAGATAACAATAACTTACACACACACACACACAAGGGTAACAACAAGCCCTGTGCGTGTCCTTTCACATATAATCGAAGACGCAATATATCCCCGAACACCATAAAGCTCCTGGTTAAAGAATCGTATCATGTCTGCTATCGAATTTTTCCTGGCTCTTAAGGGTGCCAGTGTCCCTGCCAGATTCCGAAGGTATCCGTCCATTTGCGGGAGAGATATTGTGGCAGGGAGAGTAACACTCACGAACAAGGGGATTCGCTCACTGCTGTTATATTCCACCAACTCCCTCACGGATATTACGTTAGGTGACATGAAGAATATATTAACATCTGTATTACATGTATTTTAGCACATATCTTCCGTATAATAACATATAAAACAAAGGCAGTGGAGAGTAATTGTACTAGAAAAGGATCTTATATTGCCCCCCAGAGAAACTGTTTTCCTCATATTTCTATCGAGAAGTTATGAATGATTTTTGCTCTAGAGAAAAACATCACGTACTAATTATATTTTTGAACCAGTCCCCAGCTGCACGACTCAAGTACTGACTCCACTCTGACATGATAACTACGTCTAGGAGAGAGAGAGAGAGAGAGAGAGAGAGAGAGAGAGACGTGTGTGTGTGTGTGGTAAGCGCCAGGGGTGTTACTTGTGAATTGTTTGTTACCAATGCAACCCAGAACACTCATACTCTCTCTCTCCTGTTTTCCTCACTTCCTCTCACTTCTCCTCCACCAGTCAGTTATAGTCTCACACAGTTAAGTTGTGGGGTCAATATGTCCTCCTCGTTGGCTCCTTATCCCTCACCCTGTGGTCTGTCAGCAGCTACTCTTGTCTGTGTGTCAACTATCATGATACAGTATGTTACTCCATCATGATTGAGTTAACTGGTGTATAATATTTCCAATTAATACAACAAGGTAATACATGTTTAACTTACAATACTTTTTAGATAAGAATGATATTACTTTCTTCCATTATCACAGTCATTAAGCTAATAACTCACACTATCTCAAACTGCATAGTATTAGTTAACACAGAGGTGAAGGAAATCACTTCCTGATGTCACCAAAATCTGTATATTTATATAAAACCAAAACAAGTTGCTGTATAATAATGGAAAGTAAAAGTAAAAAGGAGAAGTAGAAAAATTATATAAAGTAGCCGATGGTTGGGCAGATGTGTCTCAACTTTAGGAAGAACACACACGGGTAAAAAGTTTGTAGGAGAACGTCTTAAGTCTTGAGAGTCATCATGGTGGTGGACACTTAAGTGACTCTTAGGACAAACTTGTCTCTCACAGGAAGCCTCGCTCATGACCTGAGACTCTCACGGCCAACATCCACCTGCCTCATCCACCACCACACCTTCCTCATCCACCCCTACACCTTGCCTCACCCAGCACTACACCTTCCTCATCCACCCCTACACCTTGCCTCACCCAGCACTACACCTTCATCATCCACCACCACACCTTGCCTCACCCACCTCTACACCTTCCTCATTCACCCCTACACCTTCCTCACGCAGCACTACACCTTCCTCACCCACCTCTACACCTTCCTCACCCAGCACTACACCTTCCTCATCCACCCCTACACCTTGCCTCACCCAGCACTACACCTTCATCATCCACCACCACACCTTTCCTCACCCAGCACTACACCTATCTCATACACCACCACACCTTTCCTCACCCAGCACTACACCTTCATCATCCACCCCTACACCTTGCCTCAGCCAGCACCACACCTCAGCCCTCATAACACGAGTACACTGTGTAGGCGTATGGAGCACTTCCTATACAAGAGCCCAGTGTAAATTTATCTAAGCAATCAAACTTTCTTTCTCATCCTGTGTTCATTATAAGTTTTGTATGCATATTAAGAGCTTGAATCCTTATATTTTCAAGATCTATCTTAAACATGAAGCTTACTTAACAGCTTGTGGTTATACCCAGGCAGAATTTCAAGAGAATAGCTGTATTTTAGCACTTAGTGTCTCCGGGGTGGTTAGAATATGTTTTTCATACTGGAAAAATATGCAGCTTTCAGGACCTTACCATTTTTATTATGAGTAGCAATAAACATTAGATGTGGTGTTTGCAGTCAAATGGGTTTAAGTCCTAATAGGCCCGAGTCTAACCTAACCACAGTGCTAGTATACAGGTTAAGTTGAGCTAGGTTATGTTGGCATTAATTAGAACTTAGGACCCAGGCGCCCAGTGGATGTTGATGCGCTAACCTCCAAGATTTTTTTAATAATCAGGCGTCCCTCAGTTCAACCTTCTATTAAATATTAGTGTTTACATGTGGAATTATTTAATACAGTTTGACAGTTTCTTTATCGGCAACAAGAGTAGTGAATAAAATATACGAGAAACGAAAAACAAAATAAAGTAGAAAAAAATAGATAAAAGGAAAATATAATTCCATTCCATCACAGACAATCACGGCCCCTCTCTCCCATTCACCTCTTCCATATTGACTACTAAAGGTATCATCATGACTCATAACACTACACACACACACACATACACACACACATGATCCAGATCTGTCCCTCATTTTTGCAGACTCTTGCCTCTATCCGCAGCTCCATTAGTCCCTCCTCCACCATCACAAGGGGAAGTGTTGCCCAATATTACCCGCGAGGAAGGAAGGAACCAGAGAGAGATTTTCTCCTGGGGTACAGAATGAATTTTTAGTCTTTTTCAAGTTTTACGGAAGAGAGAGGATTCCCCCCTCTCTCTCCTCTCTCTCTCTCTCTCTCTCTCTCTCTCTCTCTCTCTCTCTCAAAAGTTACTGGGAGACTGTATAATCCTAACTGCTATCAGAAGACTTCTTAGAGAGTATAAGGCTGATGGTAAGGTTGATTATTATAGATAATGGACTGGTAGAAGACTCGGTGCAGACTGTAGTGTAAACAATTTATTCTCCATAAGTAAGATTTATGTTAAAGCCCCTGTGTGCTGAATAAACTTGTAGAGCATTTGTGTCCTAGTTATAGATTACCTGTAAAAACATGAGTCGCCTTGTGTCGTGTCGTGTCGTGTCGTGTCGTGTCGTGTCAGCCTGCTTGTGGTATGGCTAGATTTTTTACCGGTAATTAATTTTTTTGGAGTGAATATGATCTTTATTCTAATATTTTACCAATTTTCATAAACATTATTTGCTTGATTTTTTCCCTGGTCGAGTTCGAGATGCAATGGGTAGCTGGATGATAATTACTAAGATACATTCAACAACAAAACTAAATTACTCTGTACTGTAGGTTCTTTGTTGACGCGGCCACAGGTGTGTAATCTGCCAGCGACCAACACAACTTATGAAAAGTATTCTTCCTCACTCTTGTAATGCATAGTGTTACCGCCACAGTAAGATAAACTAGAAGAGACAGAGAAAGAGAGGTATAGCCACAGTAAGATAAACTAGACGAGAGAGAGAGAGAGAGAGAGGGTGAGAGGAGAGACATAGTGTTGACAACGAATTTGCTGAGGTGTTTAAATGGGCGACTGCCACGCAGCTGTATGACTGCCTGAGGGATAGTCTATCGCCTCCTACCGTAGAGACATCTTTCGTTCGACCAACATATACCAAGAGGATATTATATTTGTTCTCGTTGGTCAAACCCTAGACCCCAAAACGTGAGTGTGATTGTGAACTATTAAATCCTCTAAAAAACTCTAAATAACTTTAATAAGTATATTTATGTACTGTATATTGATCATATTATACAAACTGTGTCCTGATGTATCAACAGTTGTAACATGTGAGTTATGTTTAAGAGGTTAATAGGTTATGTGCTGTATATTGATCGTACTATTCATACTGTGTGTCCTGATATACCAGCATTTGTTATACAGTATATGAATTGTTCTTTAACAGGTTTTGACCGAATTATACTCATCGCGTCAACGACAAAGGTCTTATTATCCAGCAGGAACCAATAACGCTCCCATGAGCGTTAACACAGAGTGTCATCTACATTTCAAACAGAAAATGTTTTATACTAAAATTTCCTGGATAGTGCGCGCTTAACTAGAAATTGAAAACAAGAAATTTGCATTATACAAACGCGAAAAAAACATTCCCTTTAAAACTTTTATTTTTTATTGTTTACACAAGCCAGATACATGTTTATTGAACGATATGATCCGGGAATACAATATGTTTTTATGAGAATACTGGTGTTATCATGTGAGAGAGAGAGAGAGAGAGAGAGAGAGTCGTCACAGATCAGAGGGTGGAAGGGAGAAGTGAGGAAAGAGAAACCATGGCAACAAAAATGAAGAAATTATTAACAAATGATAATAAGAGTTTCGAGAATCAAGAAGTATAAACGTGTTGATGAAAGGACAGAGTGATATTAAGTCAAAATGTATTAAAATATTACATTAACCATTAAGTAGTGAAATGTAATGGACTTTAGTAGTGTCTATTAGCAGTTGTCTGTTTCTTCGTTGTTTGTAAAGCGATGAGAGAGGAAAAAGCTGCTTTATATTCAGGCATGTTTCTTATTACTATAGAGTTTGTTGTGTGGGAAATATTCTCACAAAAATTGACGCTGTTAGTATACAAGAATTGTAAACATATTACTCGCAAAGTTTGTCCATAAGTAAATCTATAACATAAGCCATGCAGACCTCCATTAAAGTTTATGTCCGGGTTACAATGCGTCTCCCCTGAGAAAATTATTGTCTTAGTTTTATCCCAGAGGTTTAAACACCTTTATCTAAGAGCCATTCCACGTTCAACAATGTTTTAATTCAGTAATATATTTCACGACTGTGTAAACTTCCTTGTTAACTCATTTACAAAGGCATTGTGAACACTGGGTGACTGCCTCCACTGAGTGAACACTGGGTGACTGTCTACACTGAGTGACTGTCTACACTGAGTGAACACTGGGTGACTGCCTCCACTGAGTGACTGTCTACACTGAGTGAACACTGGGTGACTGCCTCCACTGAGTGACTGTCTACACTGAGTGAACACTGGGTGACTGCCTCCACTGAGTGAACACTGGGTGACTGTCTACACTGAGTGACTGCCTCCACTGAGTGACTGTCTACACTGAGTGAACACTGGGTGACTGCCTCCACTGAGTGACTGTCTACGCTGAGTGAACACTGGGTGACTGCCTCCACTGAGTGAACACTGGGTGACTGTCTCCACTGAAAAATAAAACAATTTTAGACAACACAGAACTCAAGCGAACCGAATCTGTGTATGTTAGTTTTGTTTCGAGTATGTGGATATGAACGCGGCTGTGTGTGTGTTTGCAATATGTATGTGTTGGCCTGAGAACCGTCCAGCGTTTGTTTGACTTGACAAAGGCACAAATAAATCACGAGAATGAAAGATGTTACTGGTAGATCATTCGTGTACTTCGTCTTCTGGTACATAGGTGAGAAACACACACACACACACACACCATTACTAGGAGTTCACCAGACATTCTTCGTTCTTCTGCACCACTACCACCATCACCACCACACACTGTGAGAGACGCCATTACACCAATTCCAACTTTTCTGTCCCTATATCTATCTATCTCCCTTTTATACTTTTCTCTCCCTCTCTCTTATCTCTCGCTTCCTACTACTCACCACATGAGGGCGGCACCAGGTGTGAGAGTGCATCATTTGCTCCAGTTAAGAACCAATTTCATCGTCAACTTGAGGAAGACCACCTCACTCCTGCGGTGACCCGTCTTAACACACGATTTGATGGTCGTACTGCAGCACCGATTCTGGGAGTGTCTACACACACACACACACACACACACACACGCGCGCGCGCGCGCGCGCGAGAGAGAGAGAGAACAATAGCTTTCTTTGTTTTCGAGGAGTCAAATTGGTTTGTCGATTAGGGACGATCATGTAGATAATCATGTAAATTAATATTTGAATGTGATCATACCTAACCTAACCTAGCCTAACCTAACCTAAGTACCATTTGGTTATGATAGTAAACGACGCGTTATTTGTAAAGTGAGCAACTGGCTCCAGGTAAAGTGTGTTAAAGGCTACCGCACCTGACGTAATCATGTCTGAGCTGATGATGTTAGATCGGCCGAGCATTTTTACTTTGTTTCCAATTATCGTTTTCATGGAAGAATTTCATTAACACATCATCACTGTTATAAGTTCTTTCGTTAAGATTTATTCCTGAGTGGTAGTGGCAATTGGTGAAGGTGGTTTTAGGTGCTAGTGGTGAGAAGTGGGTGGTGGTGGTGGTAGAATAGGGTGATTGTGGTGATAGGTGGTGGTGATGATAAGATAGGGTTGTTTTGATGGCAGGTGGTAGTGGTGGTGATACGTGGTGGTGGTGATGTTGGTAGAATAGGGTGATTGTGGTGATAGGTGGTGGTGATGATAAGATAGGGTTGTTTTGATGGCAGGTGGTAGTGGTGGTGATACGTGGTAGTGGTGGTGGTGGTAGTGGTGGTAGGTGGAATGAAGGAGAAGTAACGGGTGAAGAAGAATGACAGTGGAAGCAAATATCAGGAAAGAAGAAGGATAACAAAAACAGGAGGATAAAGATTGAGAAGATAAGTGTAGGGGAGAAATGAAAGAAAAACCGAGCAGATAAGACAAATGAAGGAAGTGGTTGATGGGGTGATAAAGATGTGAGAGGAAGAGACGAAGATAAAGGAGGAAAACTGAATGGACAGACAAAAAAGTGAAGTGAAAATATTCGGAGAGAGAGAGAGAGAGCTTTTGAACAGTGAGAGATAGTTGGGATGCAGAGTGTAAGATATCACGGGAAGTATCAGGGAAAGATTAGATCAGGGTACGAACGAATATATTGAGACTATACCAGGAACTGAAACTGATGAAATAAAAGTGCATAAAAACAGCTTGTTTATGAAGCTTCTGACTCAAAAGTTCACAGATTCAATCTCCATATTACTTTAGATCAGTTCCAGGAACTTTTGTCCGCGACTGTACTGGCATGTCTATAAAAATTCTTAAATTTTTACAGAATTAACTTTGAAGGTTTCCTGTGTCTGAGAATTTCGTTCAAATGTTGTATGTCTGTTAGTGACGAGCTTCATGTACACACAACTAAGAAGTATCTATGGATGGGTCCGATGAATTACAAAATGAACACTGCGACTCTTGTTGTCTCGGTAACGTTGTCAAAAACCTTCGTCCGCTGTGTCATAATGTCTAACACAAAATTGTAAAGACACTACACCTATAATATTCCTTCAAAAACTCTCTCTATTTCCACCCCCATCTATCCACCCCTCTCTCTCTCCCTGCTCTTAAAACATGCTATACAGGTATGGGTAAATGTGTGAAAATCCTTCTTATCTTCCAGTAATTTCAGCCTAAATGAACACAGCCTAATAAATCCACCATTGCAGTAAGGATTATCAACTCTCTCTCTCTCTCTCTCTCTCTCTCTCTCTCTCTCTCTCGTGTCCAAAGTACAGGGGCAGCAGCTAGTGTAAAACTTGACAGACAGAAAGACAGGCAGACAGACGGACAGAGAGAGAAGCTTAGTACACGTGCTATGAGAAATACTTTGTTACAACCTCAGTAATAAAAATTCACCAAATTGCTCCTACATAAAGTAATATGTGTGTGTGCATATGAAATGTTTTTACTGTCAAATTATAATTAGTGTGTCGGTACTGAGGCTGGTGGCAGGATCTAATTCGCTCATATATATATTAAATTCCTCCGTGACATCTAATAGGTTAGGTTATGCTAGGTTTAACGCTTTGTTTATTGTCACCTTCATTTCGTGTTTTTTTTCTTCAAATATTTCCTGTTTTGGGTAATCAATTAGTGTAGGTTCAGGTGAGGTAGAGGTTACCTGTGGACAGTGATGTGTTTGTTGTCGTTACTTACTACTACCATAAGCACCACCATTAGTTACCACCACTACCTCCTACTACCAGCCACACCACCATTACCATCACCACCATCACAAACATTACCACATCCTTCTACTACCCGCCCCCCCACCACTTACTACCACCATCCCCTACCATCACCACCATATTGAACCACTAACACCACTAGCGTCATTGACACCACTAACATCACTAATACATGAATTTACCCACAAATATCCACACACGTCCGCACTACCATAATAACAAACGCACTCATAAATATCAGTACAACACACACACACACACACAAACGTATACACCAAAATACATACACTGACATACTCATATATACAGCAGGTAATGAGACTTATTTTCCCATATATCTGGAAAATTTACATGTTGGTATTTCCTGAACAATTTACATATAATACTTACCATTAGTCGCTGCCTCGCCCACCGAGGGCCTCCAGACAGTCGTGTGTGTGTGTGTGTTTGAGCGAGAGAGCAGAACATCCATCCATACAGCATTTCACAGGATCACAGAAGCAATTTTACCTGACCAACCCTGACTAACAACTCCTTCACTGTGGATGTAGGTTAGGTTAGGTTAAGTTAGGTTTGAGTTAGACTAAATTAAAAGCTAAGTTAAGTTATTTTGAGTCGGTGTCGAAGGCTTAGTTGGTCACTTAAAATGCATTCTCAAATAATGGATGACTTATCGGTTAGCTTAAGTCCTCTCCCCTCGCATACACTACCGGGGTCATTTTCTTAATGGTGCAGACGATGGATGAGAGCCAATGAGGATTTTACTGAGTCCTCGGTGAGCCCTTGAGTGATGCACGTCCTGTTTCTCTGATGCAGTAGTGGAAAATTATGCTTCTTTCTTTCTTTCTTTCTTTCTTTCTTTCTTTCTTTCTTTCTTTCTTTCTGTCTTTCTTTCTTTTTTCTTTCTTTCTTTCTTTCTTATCCAGGCTGACTCTCTCTCCCTCCCCTCTTCCGGTAACATTAGATCAATATGCAATTATATCATGAATATAGCGGCAGCCTCCTGAGAGAGAGAGAGGCGTACGGTATTATAGACATTCTTTAACAGAAGATGAAGTGTTATTTTTTTCTACAGGACAGACAACACATCATGAGACACAGGACAAGCTTAAGAGATTACTGTCGACTCTTGTGATAACAGCTGCGTGTATCCAGCCCTCTCAGGTCGTGGTACTGTTTTTGTTCCAGTGTGATGATGTTCTTGTTCCAGTGGTGATGCTGTTCTTGTTCCAGTGGTGATGCTGTTCTTGTTCCAGTGGTGATGCTGTTCTTGTTCCAGTGGTGATACTGTTCTTGTTCCAGTAGTGATGTTGTCGTTGTTGTTCCAGTGGTGATGTTGTTGTTCCAGTGGCGATGCTGTTCTTGTTCCAGTGGCGATGCTGTTCTTGTTCCCGTGGTGATGTTGGTGTTGTTCCAGTGGTGATGTTGTTGTTCCAGTGGCGATGCTGTTCTTGTTCCAGTGGTGATGCTGTTCTTGTTCCAGTGGTGATGCTGTTCTTGTTCCAGTGGTGATGCTGTTCTTGTTCCAGTGGTGATGCTGTTTGTGTTCCAGTGTTGATGTTGTTGTTGTTCCAGAGGTGATGCTGTTCTTGTTCCAGTAGTGATGTTGTGTTGTTCCAGTGGTGATGTTGTTGTTCCAGTGGCGATGCTGTTCTTGTTCCAGTGGTGATGCTGTTCTTGTTCCAGTGGTGATGCTGTTCTTGTTCCAGTGGTGATGCTGTTCTTGTTCCAGTGGTGATGCTGTTTGTGTTCCAGTGTTGATGTTGTTGTTGTTCCAGAGGTGATAAAGACTTCATTATGTTATCAGTACAAGATAAATCAGCATCTCATAAGTCATGATCACCATCCTTCACCATCCTTCACTACACTGTATCTTTATCCACCTCCTCACCTCTCACCAACCCTCACCATTCTCATCTACCTTTCACCATCAGGCCTCATAACCTTACAGCGTTACAGATTAATACATAATACCATCAGGTACTCTTTATATCTCAAGTCTCAAAAGAAATATTCACGTTTTAAAAGATATTAATCATTATAAGTTTGTGTGTAATGCGAGAGTTCCACCGCTAAGGCTGCATGTGAGGCAATTGCATTATTTCCAATATTCTTCTCTATTCTTTACTGTTTTATTAATGTTTGCCTCCGGAATTTTTTTAGATATGGTAATAAAACACAAGCATTTTTTTTTATCAGGAAGCTGTTTAAATCTGTCTCTTGAGAGTGTTAATTAAATTCTCTATTATTTTTTCCCTGTATCTGTTTCCCTTC
This sequence comes from Homarus americanus, assembly GCF_018991925.1. NCBI lineage: Eukaryota > Metazoa > Arthropoda > Malacostraca > Decapoda > Nephropidae > Homarus > Homarus americanus. The sequence continues at coordinate 14,496 of NW_024743910.1, read as the reverse complement.
GTTCACAGTACCTTAAATATGTTCTTAGTTTATGGTGAATCAGTTTAGTATAAATCTGAATAATTATAGGAATAAGTGTAAGTTAATAATAATATTAATAATAAAAGTAACTGCAGGTGAAATATTACTATCATAAAGAGTCATAAGGCTTAACTGAAACCTGTTACGTGACAGGAAGGTGCGAGTAAGGAACGCTGGCGGAGAGGGGGAGGGGAGGGGTGGAGAGGAAGAGTAGTGTGGGAGAAGAGAGGAAGAGTAGTGTGGGAGAAGAGAGGGAGAGTTGACCTAAACAGTCAAGGGTGAGTAGAGGCAGCGTGTGGGGGCCGTGCTGGACGCCTGCTGCCGGGGTCTGGGAGAAAGTGTCGTGCGTGTCTGTGAGTCGGCGAGGGAAGGTAGGCGGACTATAGTACCTGACAAATCGTGTTATTATACTTCATCATAGCTATATTTTATATTGTACCGCGAAATACAGCACACTAGTTTTGATACGAGTTATTCATTTTCACTAATTCAAGCTTTGTATTGATTCATCTATAGTCTTACTGTTGTATGTAAAAGTTTAATGTAATTTATCAACTGGTAGTAACGTTATTATTCATGGAAAATTTATGTAACGTTATTAAAGGATGATTTCCAATTCCCATCAATGGTGTAGTATTATAAAGCCGAAAATAGCCGCTCGAAAGCTGTTGGAACGACCTCAGATAACAGGAGTTGTATACCTCTGATGTGCCCCGACTCACGAGGACTGCTGTTAGGGCGGATGCCTTCCTTAATAACTGTATATTTTAGTATTATTACCTGATTCACGCTTCGTAATATACCTCCTGTGTGTGTGTGTGTGTGTGTGTGTGTGTGTGTGTGTGTGTGCGTGTGTGTGTGTGTGTGTCCGTCCGTCCGTCCGTCCGTCCGTTAATTGCGAGAAAGTATTTTGGTCTCAAGAGAACGCTGAGAGATAATTAGCTGGAGATAAAAGAAAAGCTCTTACTATTTCCTCCCAGGTATTTCTCAGACGTTGAGCTGAGAAGTAAGTGTGGCAGAAGCGATAACTGGGAAGTGGCGCAGCTTTCAGTAATTAACATAAAGCAACTTTTACTCTCGTCTAAGAATCGTCTTTTGTTTGTTGAGAATCTACCTGGTCAGACCCTGGCTGTATTAGGGCTTCATTAACAGGATTGGTGTTTTTCTGGTGTGTGATATTGGTATAGAAGCTTATCCTCTGTTGCCTGTTGCGTCTGGACAACCATCTGATCAATAGAGAGAAAGGTGGGCAGACAGAGATGTTGATATAGTGAGACAGTCAGGTAGGCAAAGGGAGAAGCAGTATTAGACAGACGGAGCTACAAAGAGAAAATGATAGTTAGGGAGATAGACAGAGAGACAATTAGGCAGAGACTGAAACGGAGACTTACACAGACAAAGTGACAAAGTTTATCAGTGATAGGTCAGGCCCTTGTATTATGGACCAACCTGGCTGAAAGTTGAGTCAGTTTCTCTTCCTCTCTCTCTTATACCAATTGGTACATTTTATTTTTTAAGAGAATCCATTAGATTAGAATGAATGTAGATATTTTGTGTTACTGGAGAGTTCATACACACACACACACACACACACACACACACACACACACACACACACACACACACACACACACATCATTCACAATGTACAATTAACACTATAAAGGTGGTAAAGACAGCAGAACATAGTGTAAACAAGATAATAGTCGCGTACTACAACACAGGAAATGAAATAGTACTAGTAAAGTGGAAGCAGATGCATACATAAAAGTTTATAAGAATAATTCACTACGATAATACTGGTCCAAAAGTTTCCCCCTTAACAGTATATATAGTTATAATAGTAGTTATACATTCTATCAAAATAAAGGATTTGTAAAAAATAAAAATACTGGAATGAACGTCAAAAGAAAAGAGGGAAAATAAACAAATAAATAATAATAGGAGAGTTCACACGCTGTGACAAAAATTATTTTCTTTTTACTTCGGAGATTCTCCGGTCGGCAGTGTTGCCAGGTCTTGGTGATGCAGAGAAGGTACTGTCGTCCCTGCTCAGCCCGGGCGTTGAGTTGATTATACTGATAATATGTTTTTTAAATAAACTGTATATCAACACCACAGCCTTTAACACCTTTCAACAATTCCAGGTGTACCGTTTATTATGTGAGTCATACAGGTGTACCGTTTATTATGTGAGACTCATACATGCGTACCGTTTATTATGTGAGTCATACAGGTGTACCGTTTATTATGCGAGACTCATACATGCGTAGGTTTATTATGTGAGTCATACAGGTGTACCGTTTATTATGTGAGAATCATACGGACGGACGGACGGACGGACGGACACACACACACACACACACACACACACACACACACACACACAGGAGGTATATTACGAAGCGTGAATCAGGTAATAATACTAAAATATACAGTTATTAAGGTAGGCATCCGCCCTAACAGCAGTCCTCGTGAGTCGGGGCACATCAGAGGTATACAACTCCTGTTATCTGAGGTCGTTCCAACAGCTTTCGAGCGGCTATTTTCGGCTTTATAATACTACACCATTGATGGGAATTGGAAATCATCCTTTAATAACGTTACATAAATTTTCCATGAATAATAACGTTACTACCAGTTGATAAATTACATTAAATTTTTACATACAACAGTAAGACTATAGATGAATCAATACAGAGCTTGAATTAGTGAAAATGAATAACTCGTATCAAAACTAGTGTGCTGTATTTCGCGGTACAATATAAAATATAGCTATGATGAAGTATAATAACACGATTTGTCAGGTACTATAGTCCGCCTACCTTCCCTCGCCGACTCACAGACACGCACGACACTTTCTCCCAGACCCCCGGCAGCAGGCGTCCAGCACGGCCCCCACACGCTGCCTCTACTCACCCTTGACTGTTTAGGTCAACTCTCCCTCTCTTCTCCCACACTACTCTTCCTCTCTTCTCCCACACTACTCTTCCTCTCCACCCCTCCCCTCCCCCTCTCCGCCAGCGTTCCTTACTCGCACCTTCCTGTCACGTAACAGGTTTCAGTTAAGCCTTATGACTCTTTATGATAGTAATATTTCACCTGCAGTTACTTTTATTATTAATATTATTATTAACTTACACTTATTCCTATAATTATTCAGATTTATACTAAACTGATTCACCATAAACTAAGCACATATTTAAGGTACTGTGAACGAAGGGAAACAGATACAGGGAAAAAATAATAGAGAATTTAATTAACACTCTCAAGAGACAGATTTAAACAGCTTCCTGATAAAAAAAAATGCTTGTGTTTTATTACCATATCTAAAAAAATTCCGGAGGCAAACATTAATAAAACAGTAAAGAATAGAGAAGAATATTGGAAATAATGCAATTGCCTCACATGCAGCCTTAGCGGTGGAACTCTCGCATTACACACAAACTTATAATGATTAATATCTTTTAAAACGTGAATATTTCTTTTGAGACTTGAGATATAAAGAGTACCTGATGGTATTATGTATTAATCTGTAACGCTGTAAGGCTATGAGGCCTGATGGTGAAAGGTAGATGAGAATGGTGAGGGTTGGTGAGAGGTGAGGAGGTGGATAAAGATAAAGTGTAGTGAAGGATGGTGAAGGATGGTGATCATGACTTATGAGATGCTGAATTATCTTGTACTGATAACATAATGAAGTCTTTATCACCTCTGGAACAACAAACAACACAACAACATCACCACTGGAACAAGAACAGCATCACCACTGGAACAAGAACAGCATCACCACTGGAACAAGAACAGCATCACCACTGGAACAAGAACAGCATCGCCACTGGAACAACAACATCACCACTGGAACAACAACAACATCACTACTGGAACAAGAACAGCACCACCACTGGAACAAGAACAGCATCGCCACTGGAACAACAACATCACCACTGGAACAAGAACAGCATCACCACTGGAACAAGAACAGCATCGCCACTGGAACAACAACATCACCACTGGAACAACAACGACAACATCACTACTGGAACAAGAACAGCATCACCACTGGAACAAGAACAGCATCACCACTGGAACAAGAACATCATCACACTGGAACAACAACGACAACATCACTACTGGAACAAGAACAGCATCACCACTGGAACAAGAACAGCATCACCACTGGAACAAGAACAGCATCACCACTGGAACAAGAACAGCATCACCACTGGAACAACAACGACAACATCACTACTGGAACAAGAACAGTATCGCCACTGGAACAAGAACAGCATCACCACTGGAACAAGAACAGCATCACCACTGGAACAAGAACATCATCACACTGGAACAAAAACAGTACCACGACCTGAGAGGGCTGGATACACACAGCTGTTATCACAAGAGTCGACAGTAATCTCTTAAGCTTGTCCTGTGTCTCATGATGTGTTGTCTGTCCTGTAGAAAAAAATAACACTTCATCTTCTGTTAAAGAATGTCTATAATACCGTACGCCTCTCTCTCTCTCAGGAGGCTGCCGCTATATTCATGATATAATTGCATATTGATCTAATGTTACCGGAAGAGGGGAGGGAGAGAGAGTCAGCCTGGATAAGAAAGAAAGAAAGAAAGAAAAAAGAAAGAAAGACAGAAAGAAAGAAAGAAAGAAAGAAAGAAAGAAAGAAAGAAAGAAAGAAGCATAATTTTCCACTACTGCATCAGAGAAACAGGACGTGCATCACTCAAGGGCTCACCGAGGACTCAGTAAAATCCTCATTGGCTCTCATCCATCGTCTGCACCATTAAGAAAATGACCCCGGTAGTGTATGCGAGGGGAGAGGATTTAAGCTAACCGATAAGTCATCCATTATTTGAGAATGCATTTTAAGTGACCAACTAAGCCTTCGACACCGACTCAAAATAACTTAACTTAGCTTTTAATTTAGTCTAACTCAAACCTAACTTAACCTAACCTAACCTACATCCACAGTGAAGGAGTTGTTAGTCAGGGTTGGTCAGGTAAAATTGCTTCTGTGATCCTGTGAAATGCTGTATGGATGGATGTTCTGCTCTCTCGCTCAAACACACACACACACACACGACTGTCTGGAGGCCCTCGGTGGGCGAGGCAGCGACTAATGGTAAGTATTATATGTAAATTGTTCAGGAAATACCAACATGTAAATTTTCCAGATATATGGGAAAATAAGTCTCATTACCTGCTGTATATATGAGTATGTCTGTGTATGTATTTTGGTGTATACGTGTGTGTGTGTGTGTGTGTGTGTTGTACTGATATTTATGAGTGCGTTTGTTATTATGGTAGTGCGGACGTGTGTGGATATTTGTGGGTAAATTCATGTATTAGTGATGTTAGTGGTGTCAATGACGCTAGTGGTGTTAGTGGTTCAATATGGTGGTGATGGTAGGGGATGGTGGTAGTAAGTGGTGGGGGGGCGGGTAGTAGAAGGATGTGGTAATGTTTGTGATGGTGGTGATGGTAATGGTGGTGTGGCTGGTAGTAGGAGGTAGTGGTGGTAACTAATGGTGGTGCTTATGGTAGTAGTAAGTAACGACAACAAACACATCACTGTCCACAGGTAACCTCTACCTCACCTGAACCTACACTAATTGATTACCCAAAACAGGAAATATTTGAAGAAAAAAAACACGAAATGAAGGTGACAATAAACAAAGCGTTAAACCTAGCATAACCTAACCTATTAGATGTCACGGAGGAATTTAATATATATATGAGCGAATTAGATCCTGCCACCAGCCTCAGTACCGACACACTAATTATAATTTGACAGTAAAAACATTTCATATGCACACACACATATTACTTTATGTAGGAACAATTTGGTGAATTTTTATTACTGAGGTTGTAACAAAGTATTTCTCATAGCACGTGTACTAAGCTTCTCTCTTTGTCCGTCTGTCTGCCTGTCTTTCTGTCTGTCAAGTTTTACACTAGCTGCTGCCCCTGTACTTTGGACACGAGAGAGAGAGAGAGAGAGAGAGAGAGTTGTAGATAATCCTTACTGCAATGGTGGATTTATTAGGCTGTGTTCATTTAGGCTGAAATTACTGGAAGATAAGAAGGATTTTCACACATTTACCCATACCTGTATAGCATGTTTTAAGAGCAGGGAGAGAGAGAGGGGTGGATAGATGGGGGTGGAAATTGAGAGAGTTTTTGAAGGAATATTATAGGTGTAGTGTCTTTACAATTTTGTGTTAGACATTATGACACAGCGGACGAAGGTTTTTGACAACGTTACCGAGACAACAAGAGTCGCAGTGTTCATTTTGTAATTCATCGGACCCATCCATAGATACTTCTTAGTTATGTGTACATGAAGCTCGTCACTAACAGACATACAACATTTGAACGAAATTCTCAGACACAGGAAACCTTCAAAGTTAATTCTGTAAAAATTTAAGAATTTTTATAGACATGCCAGTACAGTCGTGGACAAAAGTTCCTGGAACTGATCTAAAGTAATATGGAGATTGAATCTGTGAACTTTTGAGTCAGAAGCTTCAAGAACAAGCTGTTTTTATGCACTTTTATTTCATCAGTTTCAGTTCCTGGTATAGTCTCAATATATTCGTTCGTACCCTGATCTAATCTTTCCCTGATACTTCCCGTGATATCTTACACTCTGCATCCCAACTATCTCTCACTGTTCAAAAGCTCTCTCTCTCTCTCTCCGAATATTTTCACTTCACTTTTTTGTCTGTCCATTCAGTTTTCCTCCTTTATCTTCGTCTCTTCCTCTCACATCTTTATCACCCCATCAACCACTTCCTTCATTTGTCTTATCTGCTCGGTTTTTCTTTCATTTCTCCCCTACACTTATCTTCTCAATCTTTATCCTCCTGTTTTTGTTATCCTTCTTCTTCTTTCCTGATATTTGCTTCCACTGTCATTCTTCTTCACCCGTTACTTCTCCTTCATTCCACCTACCACCACTACCACCACCACCACTACCACGTATCACCACCACTACCACCTGCCATCAAAACAACCCTATCTTATCATCACCACCACCTATCACCACAATCACCCTATTCTACCAACATCACCACCACCACGTATCACCACCACTACCACCTGCCATCAAAACAACCCTATCTTATCATCACCACCACCTATCACCACAATCACCCTATTCTACCACCACCACCACCCACTTCTCACCACTAGCACCTAAAACCACCTTCACCAATTGCCACTACCACTCAGGAATAAATCTTAACGAAAGAACTTATAACAGTGATGATGTGTTAATGAAATTCTTCCATGAAAACGATAATTGGAAACAAAATAAAAATGCTCGGCCGATCTAACATCATCAGCTCAGACATGATTACGTCAGGTGCGGTAGCCTTTAACACGCTTTACCTGGAGCCAGTTGCTCACTTTACAAATAACGCGTCGTTTACTATCATAACCAAATGGTACTTAGGTTAGGTTAGGCTAGGTTAGGTTAGGTATGATCACATTCAAATATTAATTTACATGATTATCTACATGATCGTCCCTAATCGACAAACCAATTTGACTCCTCGAAAACAAAGAAAGCTATTGTTCTCTCTCTCTCTCTCGCGCGCGCGCGCGCGCGTGTGTGTGTGTGTGTGTGTGTGTGTAGACACTCCCAGAATCGGTGCTGCAGTACGACCATCAAATCGTGTGTTAAGACGGGTCACCGCAGGAGTGAGGTGGTCTTCCTCAAGTTGACGATGAAATTGGTTCTTAACTGGAGCAAATGATGCACTCTCACACCTGGTGCCGCCCTCATGTGGTGAGTAGTAGGAAGCGAGAGATAAGAGAGAGGGAGAGAAAAGTATAAAAGGGAGATAGATAGATATAGGGACAGAAAAGTTGGAATTGGTGTAATGGCGTCTCTCACAGTGTGTGGTGGTGATGGTGGTAGTGGTGCAGAAGAACGAAGAATGTCTGGTGAACTCCTAGTAATGTGTGTGTGTGTGTGTGTGTGTTTCTCACCTATGTACCAGAAGACGAAGTACACGAATGATCTACCAGTAACATCTTTCATTCTCGTGATTTATTTGTGCCTTTGTCAAGTCAAACAAACGCTGGACGGTTCTCAGGCCAACACATACATATTGCAAACACACACACAGCCGCGTTCATATCCACATACTCGAAACAAAACTAACATACACAGATTCGGTTCGCTTGAGTTCTGTGTTGTCTAAAATTGTTTTATTTTTCAGTGGAGACAGTCACCCAGTGTTCACTCAGTGGAGGCAGTCACCCAGTGTTCACTCAGTGTAGACAGTCACTCAGTGGAGGCAGTCACCCAATGTTCACTCAGTGTAGACAGTCACTCAGTGTAGAGAGTCACCCAGTGTTCACTCAGTGGAGGCAGTCACCCAGTGTTCACTCAGTGTAGACAGTCACTCAGTGGAGGCAGTCACCCAGTGTTCACTCAGTGTAGACAGTCACTCAGTGGAGGCAGTCACTCAGTGGAGGCAGTCACCCAGTGTTCACTCAGTGTAGACAGTCACTCAGTGTAGACAGTCACCCAGTGTTCACTCAGTGGAGGCAGTCACCCAGTGTTCACAATGCCTTTGTAAATGAGTTAACAAGGAAGTTTACACAGTCGTGATATATATTACTGAATTAAAACATTGTTGAACGTGGAATGGCTCTTAGATAAAGGTGTTTAAACCTCTGGGATAAAACTAAGACAATAATTTTCTCAGGGGGAGACGCATTGTAACCCGGACATAAACTTTAATGGAGGTCTGCATGGCTTATGTTATAGATTTACTTATGGACAAACTTTGCGAGTAATATGTTTACAATTCTTGTATACTAACAGCGTCAATTTTTGTGAGAATATTTCCCACACAACAAACTCTATAGTAATAAGAAACATGCCTGAATATAAAGCAGCTTTTTCCTCTCTCATCGCTTTACAAACAACGAAGAAACAGACAACTGCTAATAGACACTACTAAAGTCCATTACATTTCACTACTTAATGGTTAATGTAATATTTTAATACATTTTGACTTAATATCACTCTGTCCTTTCATCAACACGTTTATACTTCTTGATTCTCGAAACTCTTATTATCATTTGTTAATAATTTCTTCATTTTTGTTGCCATGGTTTCTCTTTCCTCACTTCTCCCTTCCACCCTCTGATCTGTGACGACTCTCTCTCTCTCTCTCTCTCTCTCCACATGATAACACCAGTATTCTCATAAAAACATATTGTATTCCCGGATCATATCGTTCAATAAACATGTATCTGGCTTGTGTAAACAATAAAAAATAAAAGTTTTAAAGGGAATGTTTTTTTCGCGTTTGTATAATGCAAATTTCTTGTTTTCAATTTCTAGTTAAGCGCGCACTATCCAGGAAATTTTAGTATAAAACATTTTCTGTTTGAAATGTAGATGACACTCTGTGTTAACGCTCATGGGAGCGTTATTGGTTCCTGCTGGATAATAAGACCTTTGTCGTTGACGCGATGAGTATAATTCGGTCAAAACCTGTTAAAGAACAATTCATATACTGTATAACAAATGCTGGTATATCAGGACACACAGTATGAATAGTACGATCAATATACAGCACATAACCTATTAACCTCTTAAACATAACTCACATGTTACAACTGTTGATACATCAGGACACAGTTTGTATAATATGATCAATATACAGTACATAAATATACTTATTAAAGTTATTTAGAGTTTTTTAGAGGATTTAATAGTTCACAATCACACTCACGTTTTGGGGTCTAGGGTTTGACCAACGAGAACAAATATAATATCCTCTTGGTATATGTTGGTCGAACGAAAGATGTCTCTACGGTAGGAGGCGATAGACTATCCCTCAGGCAGTCATACAGCTGCGTGGCAGTCGCCCATTTAAACACCTCAGCAAATTCGTTGTCAACACTATGTCTCTCCTCTCACCCTCTCTCTCTCTCTCTCTCTCGTCTAGTTTATCTTACTGTGGCTATACCTCTCTTTCTCTGTCTCTTCTAGTTTATCTTACTGTGGCGGTAACACTATGCATTACAAGAGTGAGGAAGAATACTTATCATAAGTTGTGTTGGTCGCTGGCAGATTACACACCTGTGGCCGCGTCAACAAAGAACCTACAGTACAGAGTAATTTAGTTTTGTTGTTGAATGTATCTTAGTAATTATCATCCAGCTACCCATTGCATCTCGAACTCGACCAGGGAAAAAATCAAGCAAATAATGTTTATGAAAATTGGTAAAATATTAGAATAAAGATCATATTCACTCCAAAAAAATTAATTACCGGTAAAAAATCTAGCCATACCACAAGCAGGCTGACACGACACGACACGACACGACACGACACAAGGCGACTCATGTTTTTACAGGTAATCTATAACTAGGACACAAATGCTCTACAAGTTTATTCAGCACACAGGGGCTTTAACATAAATCTTACTTATGGAGAATAAATTGTTTACACTACAGTCTGCACCGAGTCTTCTACCAGTCCATTATCTATAATAATCAACCTTACCATCAGCCTTATACTCTCTAAGAAGTCTTCTGATAGCAGTTAGGATTATACAGTCTCCCAGTAACTTTTGAGAGAGAGAGAGAGAGAGAGAGAGAGAGAGAGAGAGAGAGAGAGAGAGGGGGGGAATCCTCTCTCTTCCGTAAAACTTGAAAAAGACTAAAAATTCATTCTGTACCCCAGGAGAAAATCTCTCTCTGGTTCCTTCCTTCCTCGCGGGTAATATTGGGCAACACTTCCCCTTGTGATGGTGGAGGAGGGACTAATGGAGCTGCGGATAGAGGCAAGAGTCTGCAAAAATGAGGGACAGATCTGGATCATGTGTGTGTGTGTGTGTGTGTTAGTGTTATGAGTCATGATGATACCTTTAGTAGTCAATATGGAAGAGGTGAATGGGAGAGAGGGGCCGTGATTGTCTGTGATGGAATGGAATTATATTTTCCTTTTATCTATTTTTTTCTACTTTATTTTGTTTTTCGTTTCTCGTATATTTTATTCACTACTCTTGTTGCCGATAAAGAAACTGTCAAACTGTATTAAATAATTCCACATGTAAACACTAATATTTAATAGAAGGTTGAACTGAGGGACGCCTGATTATTAAAAAAATCTTGGAGGTTAGCGCATCAACATCCACTGGGCGCCTGGGTCCTAAGTTCTAATTAATGCCAACATAACCTAGCTCAACTTAACCTGTATACTAGCACTGTGGTTAGGTTAGACTCGGGCCTATTAGGACTTAAACCCATTTGACTGCAAACACCACATCTAATGTTTATTGCTACTCATAATAAAAATGGTAAGGCCCTGAAAGCTGCATATTTTTCCAGTATGAAAAACATATTCTAACCACCCCGGAGACACTAAGTGCTTATATACAGCTATTCTCTTGAAATTCTGCCTGGGTATAACCACAAGCTGTTAAGTAAGCTTCATGTTTAAGATAGATCTTGAAAATATAAGGATTCAAGCTCTTAATATGCATACAAAACTTATAATGAACACAGGATGAGAAAGAAAGTTTGATTGCTTAGATAAATTTACACTGGGCTCTTGTATAGGAAGTGCTCCTCTCATACGCCTACACAGTGTACTCGTGTTATGAGGGCTGAGGTGTGGTGCTGGCTGAGGCAAGGTGTAGGGGTGGATGATGAAGGTGTAGTGCTGGGTGAGGAAAGGTGTGGTGGTGTATGAGATAGGTGTAGTGCTGGGTGAGGAAAGGTGTGGTGGTGGATGATGAAGGTGTAGTGCTGGGTGAGGCAAGGTGTAGGGGTGGATGAGGAAGGTGTAGTGCTGGGTGAGGAAGGTGTAGAGGTGGGTGAGGAAGGTGTAGTGCTGCGTGAGGAAGGTGTAGGGGTGAATGAGGAAGGTGTAGAGGTGGGTGAGGCAAGGTGTGGTGGTGGATGATGAAGGTGTAGTGCTGGGTGAGGCAAGGTGTAGGGGTGGATGAGGAAGGTGTAGTGCTGGGTGAGGCAAGGTGTAGGGGTGGATGAGGAAGGTGTGGTGGTGGATGAGGCAGGTGGATGTTGGCCGTGAGAGTCTCAGGTCATGAGCGAGGCTTCCTGTGAGAGACAAGTTTGTCCTAAGAGTCACTTAAGTGTCCACCACCATGATGACTCTCAAGACTTAAGACGTTCTCCTACAAACTTTTTACCCGTGTGTGTTCTTCCTAAAGTTGAGACACATCTGCCCAACCATCGGCTACTTTATATAATTTTTCTACTTCTCCTTTTTACTTTTACTTTCCATTATTATACAGCAACTTGTTTTGGTTTTATATAAATATACAGATTTTGGTGACATCAGGAAGTGATTTCCTTCACCTCTGTGTTAACTAATACTATGCAGTTTGAGATAGTGTGAGTTATTAGCTTAATGACTGTGATAATGGAAGAAAGTAATATCATTCTTATCTAAAAAGTATTGTAAGTTAAACATGTATTACCTTGTTGTATTTATTGGAAATATTATACACCAGTTAACTCAATCATGATGGAGTAACATACTGTATCATGATAGTTGACACACAGACAAGAGTAGCTGCTGACAGACCACAGGGTGAGGGATAAGGAGCCAACGAGGAGGACATATTGACCCCACAACTTAACTGTGTGAGACTATAACTGACTGGTGGAGGAGAAGTGAGAGGAAGTGAGGAAAACAGGAGAGAGTATGAGTGTTCTGGGTTGCATTGGTAACAAACAATTCACAAGTAACACCCCTGGCGCTTACCACACACACACACACACACACACGTCTCTCTCTCTCTCCTAGACGTGGTTATCATGTCAGAGTGGAGTCAGTACTTGAGTCGTGCAGCTGGGGACTGGTTCAAAAATATAATTAGTACGTGATGTTTTTCTCTAGAGCAAAAATCATTCATAACTTCTCGATAGAAATATGAGGAAAACAGTTTCTCTGGGGGGCAATATAAGATCCTTTTCTAGTACAATTACTCTCCACTGCCTTTGTTTTATATGTTATTATACGGAAGATATGTGCTAAAATACATGTAATACAGATGTTAATATATTCTTCATGTCACCTAACGTAATATCCGTGAGGGAGTTGGTGGAATATAACAGCAGTGAGCGAATCCCCTTGTTCGTGAGTGTTACTCTCCCTGCCACAATATCTCTCCCGCAAATGGACGGATACCTTCGGAATCTGGCAGGGACACTGGCACCCTTAAGAGCCAGGAAAAATTCGATAGCAGACATGATACGATTCTTTAACCAGGAGCTTTATGGTGTTCGGGGATATATTGCGTCTTCGATTATATGTGAAAGGACACGCACAGGGCTTGTTGTTACCCTTGTGTGTGTGTGTGTGTAAGTTATTGTTATCTGCACCATGTTCATAACCCATGGAGGTTATTCATATCTGTTGTGGTGCAGTGGTGGTATGACTCTCTCTCTCTCTCTCTCTCTCTCTCTCTCTCTCTCTCATAAAATATTCAACAATATTTCTAACTCCATTACAAGGAAGTTACCAATGATTTTTAAATATTTTGTGAGCGAATAATCTTCCTGTACTGTCAAGTTATCACCATCTTGTAAAGTTTATGGAGGAATGTGCAGCAAATTTATATTGAGTTGATATTAGTTGTTGATGACACTATAGCGAGTCTTATAGTAATTTCAACTGTGTATTAGACTTTTATAACTATAACACCTACAAGCTTCACATAATCATAACACTTATAAGACTCTAGTACTTAACATCAACACAATATTAACACATCAGGCTTAGCATTATCCTTTGTCTTTCATCATTTAATTCACTGTATATATATATATATATATATCACAATAGAAAGATTCCTTCCCCGTATATAACCTCTACAACCACAAGACAACCATAACAACACAAACAACACTAAACAACACTAAACAACACAAACAACACTATACAATCACAAAACCTACCACATCAACAACACAATAACACTATATAACCACAACACAACCACAACACCAATAACACGCCAAAAACAACACCAAACAACCACCACATTAGCAACACAACCACAAAACCACTGCAATAGTCAGAGTTAACAGGACCTCTGGCCCGGTAAGTTAGACTATGGAGTACAGGTTGACAACCCTTTATCCGAAATTCCGAAAACCGAAAAGCTCTAAAAACCGAAAGTTTTTTGTGGGGCATTTTTCTTTTTTTTTTTTTACAGGGATTATTAGCCCAGCCAGGCACAGATCACTGACCCACATCGGGGCCTGGGGGGCAAAAATGTAATCGTAATAATAATTATTCATAGTAAATAAAATTTTTAATAATTATACACCAAAATAAAATAATAATGATTACAATAATAATAATAATAATAAAATATAATAATAAAATTAATAATAATAATAATAACAATAATACTGTAATATCAGACGAGGTATATGCTAGAATATTAAAAGAA
>NW_024743909.1:0-9952 GCF_018991925.1 Homarus americanus | reverse complement strand
CACGACAGGCAGTGTTAGAGGTGGTTTGGCACTGTGCTGTGTGGCAATGTTGGAGGCTGTGTTGGTGCTGTTGTGTGTGGCAGTGTTAAAGGTGTGATGAAGCTGTGGTGTGTGGAAATTTTGGAGGTACGTTGGTACTGTGGTGTGTGAAACTGTTGAAGGTGTGTTGGAGCTGTGGTGTGTGGCAGTGTTGGAGGTGTGTTGGTAGTGTGGTGTGTGGCAGTGTTAGAGGTGTGTTGGTACTGTAGTGTATGGCAGTGTTAGATGTGTGTTGGTAGTGTGGTGTGTGGCAGTGTTAGAGGTGTGTTGGTACTGTAGTGTATGGCAGTGTTAGATGTGTGTTGGTATGTGGTGTGTGGCAGTGTTAGAGATGTTTGTGTAGTGTGGCAGTGGTAGAGATGTGTTGGTATTGTGGTGTGTGGCAGTGTTAAGGTGTGTTGGAGCTGTAGTGTGGCAGTGTTGGATGTGTGTTGATACTGTGTGTGTGAAAATCTTTGGAGGTTTGTTGGTACTGTGAGTGGCAATGTTGGAGACTGTGTTGGTGCTGTGGTGTGTGGCAGTGTTAAAGGTGTGTTGGAGCTGTGGTGTGTGGCAGTGTTGGAGGTGTGTTGGTACTGTGGTGTATGAAAATGTTGGAGGTGTGTCGGTACTGTGGAGTGTCGCAGTGTTAGAGGTGTGTTGGAGCTGTGCTGTGTGGCACTGTTAGAGGTGTGTTGGTACTGTGATGTGTGGCAATGTTGGAGTTGAGTTGGTACTGTGGTGTGTGAGTGTTGGAGGTGCGGTGGAGCTGTGGTGTGTGGCAGTGTTGGTGGTGTGTTGTGTGGCGATTTTGGAGTCGTTGGGTGTGGTAGTGTTGGAGCTCTGTTGGTACTGTGTTGTGTGGCAATATTGGAGGTGTGTTGGAGCTCTGATGTGTGGCAGTGTTGGAGGTGTATTGGAGCTGTGGTGTGTGGCAGTGTTGGAGGTGTGTTGGAGCTGCGGTGTGTAGCAGTGTTGGGGGTATGGTTTGTGGCGGTGTTGGAGCTGTCGTGTGTGGCAGTGTTGGAGCTGTGGTGTTTCGCGGTGATGGAGCTGTGGTGTGTCGCATTTTTAGAGGTGTGTTAGAGACGTGGTGTGTGGCAGTGTTGGAGGTGTGTTGGAGCTGTGGTGTGTGGCAGTGTTAGAGGTGTGTTGGTACTGTGGTGTGTGGCAATGTTTGAGGTGTATTGGTACTGTGGTGTATGAAAATGTTGGAGGTGTGTTGGTACTGTGGTGTGTGGCAGTGTTAGAGGTGTGTTGGTACTGTGGTGTGTGGCAGTGTTAGAGGTGTGTTGGTACTGTAGTGTATGGCAGTGGTAGAGATGTTTTGGTATTGTGGTGTGTGGCAGTGTTGGAGGTGTGTTGGATCTGTGGTGTGTGGCAGTGTTTGAGGTGTGTTGGTGCTGTGGTGTGTGGGTAGTGTTGGAGGTGTATTGGCAATTGTGGTGGGGCAGTGTTACAAGTGGTTTGGTACACTTGTGGTGTGTGTAGTTGCTGAGGTTTGTTGCACTGTGGTGTGGGTGTTAGAGGGGTGTTGGTACCTGGTGGTGTGTGTAAGGTGTTAGGAGGTGTGTTACAGCACTGTGGTGTATGGCAGTGTTAGAGGTGTTTTGTACTGTGGTGTGGGGCAGTGTTGGAGGTGTGTCAATACTATGGTGTATGACAGTGTTAGAGGTGGGTTGATACTGTGGTGTGTGGCAGTGTTAGAGGTTTGTTGGACTGTGGTGAGTGGCAGTGTTAGAGGTGTGTTGGTATTGTGGTTTGTTGCAATGTTAGAGGTGTGTTGGTACTGAGGTGTGTGAGAGTGTTAGAGGTGTGTTGGTACTGAGGTGTGTGAGAGTGTTAGAGGTGTGTTGGTACTGTCCTGTGTGGCAATGTTGGAGGCTGTGTTGGTGCTGTGGTGTGTGGCAGTGTTAAAGGTGTGTTGGTGCTGTGGTGTGTGGCAGTGTTGGAGGTCTGTTGGTACTGTGGTGTGAAAATGCTGGAGGTTTGTTGGTGCAATTGTGGTGTGTGGCAGTGTTAGAGGTGTGTTGGAGCTGTGGTGTGTGGCAGTGTTTGGAGGTGTGTTGGTACTGTTGTGTGTGGCAGTGTTAGATGTGTGTTGGAGCCGTGGTTTGTGGCAATGTTAAAGGTGTGTCGGTACTTTGGTGTATGGCAATGTTGGAGGTGTGTTGGTACTGTGGTGTATGGCAGTGTTAGAGGTGTGTTGGAGCTATGGTGTGTGGCAGTGTTACAGGTGTGTTGGTACTGTGGTGTATCGCAGTGTTGGAGGTGTATTGGTCCCGTGGTGTGTGGCAAAGTTGGAGGTGTGTTGGAGCCGTGGTGTGTGGCAGTGTTTGGAGGTGTGTTGGTACTGTGGTGCATAGTGTTAGAGGTGTTGGTACTGTGGTGTATGGCAGTGTTAGAGGTGTGTTGGTGTAGTGTATGGCAGTGTTTAGGGGTGTGTTGGTACTGTGGTGTGTGGCAGTGTTATGGGTGTTGGTACTGTGGTGTGAAAGATGTTGGTAGGTGTGTTGGTACGTGGTGTGTGGCAGTGTTAGAGGTGTGTTGGTACGTGCTGTGTGGCAATGTTGGAGGCTGTGTTGGTACTGTGGTGTGTGAAAATGTTGGAGGTGGATTGGACTGTGGTGTATTGCAGTGTTAGAGGTTTGTTCAGTTTGGTACGTTGTTGTGGCAATGTTGGAGGTGTGTTGGTACTGTGGAGTGTGGCAGTGTTAGAGGTGTGTTGGTACTGTGGTGTGGCAATGTTGGAGGTGTGTTGTAGTGTGGTGTGTGAAAATGTTGGAGGTGTGTTGGTACTGTGCTGTGTGGTGTTGGAGGATGTGTTGGGGCTGTGGTGTATGGCATTGTTAAGGTGTGTTGGAGCTGGTGTGTTGGTACTGTGGTGTGTGGCAGTGTTAGGGGTGTGTTGGTATTGTGGTGTGTGGGTGTTGAAGTGTGTTGGTACTGTGGTGTGTGGCACTGTTGGAGTGTATTGGTACTGTGGTGTGTAGCAGTAAAGGTGGTTTGGTACTGTGGTGTGTGGCAGTGTTAGAGTTTCTTAGTACTGTGGTGTGTGGCAGTTTAGAGGTGTGTTGGTACTGTGGTGCATGGAGTGTTAGAGGTGTTGGTACTGTGGTGTATGGCAGTGTTAGAGGTGTGTTAGTACTGTAGTGTATGGCAGTGTTAGAGGTGTGTTGGTACTGTGGTGTGTGGCAGTGTTATAGTGTGTTGGTACTGGTGTGTGAAAATGATGTTGGTAGGTGTGTTGGTGTGTGGCAGTGTTAGAGGTGTGTTGGTACTGTGCTGTGTGGCAATGTTGGAGCTGTGTTGGTACTGTGGTGTGTGAAAATGTTGGAGGTGTGTTGGTACTGTGGTGTGTGGCAGTGTTAGGTGTGTTGGTACTGCAGTGTGTGGGTTTTAGACGTGTGTGTGCTGCGGTGTGTGGCAGTGTTAGGTGTGTTGGTACTGTGGTGTGTGAGAGTGTTAGAGGTGTGTTGGTACTGTGGTATGTGGCAATGATGGAGGTGTGTTGGTACTGTAGTGTGTATGTTGGAGGTGTGTTGTAGTGTGTGTGGCAGTGTTGAGTGTGTTGGTACTGTGGTGTGTGGCAGGGTTAGAAGTGTGTTGGTATGGTGTGTGGCATTGTTAGAGGTGTTGGAGGTATGTCGGGCTGTGGTGTGTGGCAGTGTTATAGGTGTGTTGGTACTATGGTGTGTCTTGGAGGTGTGTTGGTACTGTAGTGTGGCAGTGTTGGAAGTGTGTTGGTACTGTGGTGTGTGGCAGGGTTAAGTGTGGGTACTGTGGTGGCAGTGTTAGAGGTGGTTTGGTACTGTGGTGTGTGCAGTGTGGGTTTGTTGGACTGTGGTGAGTGGCAGTGTTAGAGGTGTGTTGGTACTGTGGTGTGTTGCAATGTTAGGGTGTGTTGGTGCTGAGGTGTGTGAGAGTGTTAGGGTGGTTTGGTACTGTGGTGTGTGGCTGTGTTAACGTGTGTTGGAGCTGTGGTGTATGGCAGTGTTAGAGATGTGTTGGTACTGTGGTGTGTGGCAGTGTTAGAGGTGTGTTGGCACTTGTGGTGTGTGGCAGTGTTAGGGTGGTTTGGTACTGTGGTGTGTGGCAGTGTTAGAGGTTTGTTGGTACTCGTGTGTGGCACTGTTGGAGGTGTGGTACTGTGGTGTGTGCAGTGTAGAGGTGGATTGGTACTGTGGTGTGTGGCAGTGTTAGGGTTTCTTAGTACTGTGGTGTGTGGCAGTGTTAGAGGTGTTGGTACTGTGGTGCCTGGCAGTGTTAGAGGTTTGTTTATGCTGTGGTGTGTGAAAATGATGTTGGAGGTGTGTTGGCACTGTGGTGTATGGCAGTGTTAGAGGTGTGTTGGTACTGTGGTGTGTGAAAATGTTAGAGGTGTGTTGGTACTGTGCTGTGTGGCAGTGTTAGACGTGTGTTGGTACTGTGGTGTGTGAAAAAAGTTGGGTGTGTTGGTACTGTGGTGTATGGCAGTGTTAGAGGTGTGTTGGTACTGTGGTGTGTGGCAGTGGAGGTGTGTTGGTGCTGGGGTGTGTGGCAGTGTTAAAGGTGTGTTGGAGCTGTGGTGTGTGGCAGTGTTGGGTTGTGTTGGTCCTGTGGTGTGTGAAAATGTTGGAGGTGTGTTGGTACTGTGGTGTGTGAGAGTGTTAGAGGTGTGTTGGTACTGTGATGTATGGCAGTGTTAGAGGTGTGTTGGTGCTGCGGTGTGTGGCAGTGTTGGAGGTGTGTTGGTGCTGCGGTGTGGCAGTGTTAGAGGTGTGTTGGTGCTGGTGTGTGGCAGTGTTAGAGGTGTGTTGGTACTGTGGTGGGTGAAAATGTTGGAGGTGTGTTGGTACTATGGTGTATGGCAGTGTTAGGGTGTGTTGGTACTGTGGTGTGTGGCAGTGTTATAGGTGTGTTGGTACTGTGGTGTGTGGCAGTGTTAGGGGTGTTTTGTACTGTGGTGTGGGGCAGTGTTGGAGGTGTGTCAATACTATGGTGTATGACAGTGTTAGAGGTGGGTTGATACTGTGGTGTGTGGCAGTGTTAGAGGTTTGTTGGACTGTGGTGAGTGGCAGTGTTAGAGGTGTGTTGGTTTGTGGTTTGTTGCAATGTTAGAGGTGTGTTGGTACTGAGGTGTGTGAGAGTGTGAGGTGTGTTGGTACTGTCCTGTGTGGCAATGTTGGAGGCTGTGTTGGTGCTGTGGTGTGTGGGTGTTAAAGGTGTGTTGGTGCTGTGGTGTGTGGCAGTGTTGGAGGTCTGTTGGTACTGGTGTGTGAAAATGTTGGAGGTTTGTTGGTACTGTGGTGTGTGGCAGTGTTAGAGGTGTGTTGGAGCTTTGGTGTGTGGCAGTGTTGGAGGTGTGTTGGTAGTGTGGTGTGTGGCAGTGTTAGAGGTGTGTTGGTACTGTAGTGTATGGCAGTGTTAGATGTGTGTTGGTAGGTGTGGTGTATGGCAGTGTTGGAGGTGTGTGGAACTGTAGTGTGGCAGTGTTAGAGGTGTGTTGGTACTGTGGTGTGTGGCAGTGTTATAAGTGTGTTGGTACTGTGGTGTGTGGCAGTGTTAAAGGTGGTTTGGTACGTGGTGTGTGGCAGTGTTAGAGGTTTCTTAGTACTGTGGTGTGTGGCATTTTTAGAGGTGTGTTGGTACTGTGGTGCATGGCAGTGTTAGAGGTGTGTTGGTACTGTGGTGTGGCAGTGTTAGAGGTGTGTTGGTACTGTAGTGTATGGCAGTGTTGAGGTGTGTTGGTACTGTGGTGTGTGCAGTGTTATAGGTGTTGGTACTGTGGTGTGTGAAATGATGTTGGTAGGTGTGTTGGTACTGTGGTGTGTGGCAGTGTTAGAGTGTGTTGGTGCTGTGCTGTGGCAATGTTGGAGGCTGTGTTGGTACTGTGGTGTGTGAAAATGTTGGAGGTGGATTGGTACTGTGGTGTATTGCAGTGTTAGGTTTGTTGGTACGGTGCTGTGTGGCACTGTTGGAGTGTGTTGGTACTGTGGTGTGTGAATGTTGGAGGTGTATTGGTACTGTGGAGTGTGGCAGTGTTAGAGGTGTGTTGTACTGTGGTGTGTGGCAATGTTGGAGGTGTGTTGGTTTGTGGTGTGTGAAAATGTTGGAGGTGTGTTGGTACTGTGTGTGGCAATGTTGGAGGATGTGTTGGGGCTGTGGTGTATGGCATTGTTAAAGGTGTGTTGGAGCTGTGGTGTGTTGGTACTGTGGTGTGTGGCAGTGTTAGAGTGTGTTGGTACTGTGGTGTGTGGCAGTGTTAGAGGTGTGTTGGTACTGTGGTGTGTGGCACTGTTGGGCTGTATTGGTACTGTGGTGTGTGCAGTGTTAAAGGTGGTTTGGTACTGTGGTGTGGCAGTGTTAGGGGTTTCTTAGTACTGTGGTGTGTGGCAGTTTTAGAGGTGTGTTGGTACTGTGGTGCATGGCAGTGTTAGAGGTGTGTTGGTACTGTGGTGTATGGCAGTGTTAGAGGTGTGTTGGTACTGTAGTGTATGGCAGTGTTAGAGGTGTGTTGGTACTGTGGTGTGTGGCAGTGTTATAGGTGTGTTGGTACTGTGGTGTGTGAAAATGATGTTGGTAGGTGTGTTGGTACTGTGGTGTGGCAGTGTTAGAGGTGTGTTGGTACTGTGCTGTGTGGCAATGTTGGAGGCTGTGTTGGTACTGTGGTGTGTGAAAATGTTGGAGGTGTGTTAGTGTGTGCAGTGTGGCAGTTTAGACGTGTGGTGCTGCGGTGTGTGGCAGTGTTAAGGTGTGTTGGTACTGTGGTGTGTGAGAGTGTTAGGGGTGTGTTGGTACTGTGGTATGTGGCAATGATGGAGGTGTGTTGGTACTGTAGTGTGTGAAAATGTTGGAGGTGTGTTGGTACTGTAGTGTGTGGCAGTGTTGGAAGTGTGTTGGTACTGTGGTGTGTGGCAGGGTTAGAATGTGTTGGTACTGTGGTGTGTGGCATTGTTGGAGGTGTTGGAGTATGTCGGGCTGTGGTGTGTGGCAGTGTTATAGGTGTGTTGGTACTATGGTGTGTGGCAATGTTGGAGGTGTGTTGGTACTGTGGTGTGTGGCAGTGTTGGAGTGTGTTGGTACTGTGTGGCAGGGGTTAGAGGTGTGTTGGTACTGTGGTGTGTGCAGTGTGAGGTGGTTTGGTACTGGTGTGTGGCAGTGTTAGGGTTTGTTGGACTGTGGTGAGTGGCAGTGTTAGAGGTGTGTTGGTACTGTGGTGTGTTGCAATGTTAGAGGTGTGTTGGTGCTGAGGTGTGTGTGAGAGTGTTAGGGTGGTTTGGTACTGTGGTGTGTGGCTGTGTTGTGTTGGAGCTGTGGTGTATGGCAGTGTTAGAGATGTGTTGGTACGTGGTGTGTGGCAGTGTTAAGTGTGTTGGCACTGTGGTGTGTGCAGTGTTAGAGGTGGTTTGGTACTGTGGTGTGTGGCAGTGTTAGAGGTTTGTTGGTACTGTCGTGTGTGGCACTGTTGGAGTGTATTGGTACTGTGGTGTGTGGCAGTGTTAGGGTGGATTGGTACTGTGGTGTGTGGCAGTGTTAGAGGTTTCTTAGTACTGTGGTGTGTGGCAGTGTTAGAGGTGTTGGTACTGTGGTGCCTGGCAGTGTTAGAGGTTTGTTGGTACTGTGGTGTGTGAAAATGATGTTGGAGTGTGTTGGTACTGTGGTGTATGGCAGTGTTAGAGGTGTGTTGGTACTGTGGTGTGTGAAAATGTTAGAGGTGTGTTGGTACTGTGCTGTGTGGCAGTGTTAGACGTGTGTTGGTACTGTGGTGTGTGAAAATAAAGTTGGAGGTGTGTTGGTACTGTGGTGTGGCAGTGTTAGAGGTGTGTTGGTACTGTGGTGTGTGGCAGTGTTGGGTTGTGTTGGTCCTGTGGTGTGTGAAAATGTTGGAGGTGTGTTGGTACTGTGGTGTGTGAGAGTGTTAGAGG
Organism: Homarus americanus; assembly: GCF_018991925.1. Classification (NCBI taxonomy): domain Eukaryota; kingdom Metazoa; phylum Arthropoda; class Malacostraca; order Decapoda; family Nephropidae; genus Homarus; species Homarus americanus. The sequence goes on along the minus strand of NW_024743909.1, from coordinate 2,027 downwards.
TGTGTTGGTACTGTGATGTATGGCAGTGTTAGAGGTGTGTTGGTGCTGCGGTGTGTGGCAGTGTTGGAGGTGTGTTGGTGCTGCGGTGTGTGGCAGTGTTGAGGTGTGTTGGTGCTGCGGTGTGTGGCAGTGTTGGGGTGTGTTGGTACTGTGGTGGGTGAAAATGTTGGAGGTGTGTTGGTACTATGGTGTATGGCAGTGTTGAGGTGTGTTGGGTACTGTGGTGTGTGGCAGTGTTGGAGGTGTGTTGATACTATGGTGTATGGCAGTGTTAGAGGTGTGGTACTGTGGGGTGTGGCAGTGTTAGAGGTGTGTTGCTACTGTGGTGTGTGACAGTGTTAGAGGTTGTGTTGGTAGTGTATTGTGTGGCAGTGTTAGAGGTATGTTGGTACTGTAGTGTATGGCAGGAGTGTGTTGGTGACTGTGGTGTGTGGCAGTGTTAGAGGGTGTGTTGGTACGGTGGTGTGTGGCAGTGTTAAAGGTGTGTTGGAGCTCTGTGGTGTGTGGCAGTGTTGGAGGTGTGTTGGAGCTGTGGTGTGGGCAGTGTTAGAGGTGTGTTGGTACTGTGGTGTGTGCAATGTTGGAGGTGTGTTGATATGTGGTGTGTGAAAATGTTGGAGGTGTGTTGGGTACTGTGGTGTATGGCAGTGTTAGAGGTGTGTTGGTACTGTGGTGTGTGTGGCAGTGTTGGAGGTGTGTTGGTGTTGTGGTGTGTGGCGGTTAAAAGGTGTGTTGGAGCTCTGGTGTGTGGCAGTGTTGGATGTGTGTTGGTCTGTGGTGTGTGAAAATGGTGGAGGTGTGTTGGTACAGTGCAGTGATGTGTGAGTGTGTTAGAAGTATGTTGGTACTGTGCTGTGTGGCAATGTTGGAGGCTGTGTTGGTACTGTGGTGTGTGGCAGTGTTAAAGGTGTGTTGGAGCTGTGGTGTGTGGCAGTGTTGGATGTGTGTTGTACTGTGGTGTGTGAAAATCTTTGGAGGTGTGTTGGTACTGTGCTCTGTGGCAATGTTGGAACTGTGTTGGTGCTGTGGTGTGTGGCAGTGTTAAAGGTGTGTTGGAGCTGTGGTGTGTGGCAGTGTTGGGTTGTGTTGGTCCTGTGGTGTGTGAAACGGTGGAGGTGTGTTGGTACAGTGCAGTGATGTGTGTGGTGTGTTAGAGTATGTTGGTACTGTGCTGTGTGGCAATGTTGGAGGCTGTGTTGGTACTGTGGTGTGTGGCAGTGTTAAAGGTGTGTTGGAGCTGGTGATGTGTGTGATGTTGGGTTGTGTTGGTCCTGTGGTGTATGGCAGTGTTAGGGGTGTTGGTACTGTGTTGTGTGGCAGTGTTAGGGGTGTGTTGGTACTGTGGTGTGTGAAAATGTTGGAGGTGTGTTGGTGCTGTGGTGTGGCAGTGTTAAAGGTGTGTTTGTACTGTGGTGTGTGAGAGTGTTAGAGGTGTGTTGGTACTGTGGTGTGTGTGGCAATGTTGGAAGTATGTTGGATGTGTGGGGTGTGACAGTGTTAAAGGTGTGTGTTGTGTGGCAATGTTGGAGGTGTGTTGGTACTGTGGTGTGTGAAAATGTTGGAGGTGTGTTGGTACTGTGGTGTGTGAGAGTGTTGAGGTGTGTTGGTACTGTGTGTGGCAATGTTTGGAGGCTGTGTTGGTACTGTGGTGTGTGTGTTAAGGTGTGTTGGACTGTGGTGTGTGGCAATGTTGGGTGTGTTGGTACTGTGGTGTGTGAAAATGTTGGAGGTGTGTTGGTGCTGTGGTTTGCTTGGTGTTAAAGGTGTGTTGGTGCTGTGGTGTGTGGTATTGTTAGAGGCGTGTTGGTGCTGTGGTGTGTGGCAGTGTTAGTGTGGTGTGTTGGTACTGTGGTGTGTGCAATGTTGGAGGTGTGTTGGTACTGTGGTGTGTGAAAATGTTGGAGGTGTGTTGGTACTGTGGTGTGTGGCAGTGTTAAAGGTGTGTTTGTACTGTGGTGTGTGAGTGTTAGAGGTGTGTTGGTACTGTGCTGTGTGCAATGTTGGGAGCTAGCAATACGTAACTTCTA
>NW_024743908.1:0-41725 GCF_018991925.1 Homarus americanus | reverse complement strand
CTGCGTCAGTTCCCAACAGATGGCAGACCAATGCACTATATCGTCCTAAATACTCCTCAGCAATGGTGTAGTGCATTAAACTGTATTATATCATGATATTGGCAGGAATACATATTTATATAGCTTTCGACGTTTATATTTTATTATAAAGAGGTCTGTTTCATAATATACGTTTATTTATATCTGTAATCTTATGGTTCCTCCCATCCAATCACTTAATAACTGCGTCAGTTCCCAACAGATGGCGGACCAATGCACTATTTCGTCCTAAAGTCTTCAGCAATGATATAGCGCATTAAACTGTATTATATCAAGATATTGGCAGGAATACATGTTTATATATCTTTAGATGTTTATATTTTATTATAAAGAGGTCTGTTTCATAATATACGTTTATTTATATCTGTAATCTTACGGTTCCTTCTTTAAATCTCCTGGGTTATTTAAAGTGTTAACCTGACTAATTATTACCTAACTCAGCCTAGTTTATTTAGAATTGTATTTTTGTTATTATTCTTATTCAAAACTAACTTTTCTACCATACACATTTTCCTAACAAGAGCTCATAATAGTCATGACTAAAATACTGTATTAGTCAGGTTTTAACTTACAAATGATACTCAACTCTTAATTCCTGTTAGAGTATAGATTTTAAATTAATGGATCCAACCTAACTTTTTAATTAATCTCCATAAATAGATTCTAACTAATAAATCCTAAATCAGAAATCCATTGTTGGTATGGATTTTAACTTATTTTTATTTAAGTTATAATATTTCTTGATGTAGTGATGCTGCGGATTGAATCTTTTCCTAACTCCTGTCTTAGTTATGGCATGTGGGTGGTGAACTAGTCAATTTTGACCTAACTCCAAGAATTTTGTATTGACCTTTAGATATTAACTTATAAACCTTACCTGACCTTACCACCTTATCTTAACCTGATCACCCTATCTTAACCTGACCATCCTATCCTAACCTGACCACCCTATCCTAACCTGGTCATTCTATCGTAACCTAACAGTTTGTGGCGTCAGCATCACTGGCCTAGTAAGACCTGCCTCTATCAACTGTCACCAACCCCTAGCCTCTAATCCGTGTACCCAACCTGCAGTCCGCGCGCGAACCATATCATGAAGCCCTCGAGGGTTTAATAGAAAAACGTGAAATATTTGGGATTCTAGTGAAAACAAAGAAAATATGTAATAACGTCATACGACTCACCCCTGAAGATGTGAATTACACGAAAGCGCTTGGGAACTTCGTGTTTTCTTCTTTCCTTGTGGTTATCAGCATATACCTACTGTAGATCACGCGCACCTACAGTGATTTACTTGCATATATATATATATATATATATATATATATATATATATATATATATATATATATATATATATATATATATATATATATATATATATATATATAATCAACACCTCACCCGTTCTTGCCTCGCAACCGAGATGTCATGGGTTCGATTCCCGGGACGGTGGAAGTTGTTTGGACTTACTTCCTAGCCCCCATTAGTCCCTGTTCACCTATCAGTAAAGTAGGTACCTGTTGTAAGTCGAAAATTACGAATTCGTATTCAGGGAAAGTTGTTGGAGCTTCCAATAACTTGATGACATAAACCACTGACTCTTCAGGCTTCTACGCCTTTAACTCATGAGACATAAAGGCAAGCATGAACTTAGCATGCTTCCCTGTTGGGCGCTGTAAACGCTTCTGCGCTTCACCTTACACAAGGATGTAGGGGAGTGCCCAATAAAAAAAAAGAACCCTCACCCCGCCAGGATTCGAACCCACGATTTTATGATTGTGACCGGGGAACGTTACAATCATAAGATCGTGGGTTTGATTCCTGGCGGGGGGAGGTGTTGATTATATATACAGTATATATAAGAATGCATGATCCATGAGTAAATTTAAAAAGTATGTCATTGGTAACAGTTAGACACGTGTAAAACTGCAAATAACTGTACAGTATTATATGAGATTTTTCTTGAATGTTGATCTAAAGTTTTGGCGCCATTCACAATATTTACAATGACAAATGTGGCCCAGAGCTTACAAAAGGTTGGGGACCACTGCTTTTCTAACACCCTTGTCTCTGTCTAAACTCGTAGCCTCTATCCCAACCCCCCAGTCTCTCGTTAATGTATTTCACCCATCCAATAACTTAATAACTGCGTCAGTTCCCAACAGATGGCGGACCAATGCACTATTTCGTCCTAAATAGTCTTCAGCAATGGTATAGCGCATTAAGCTCTATTATATCAAGATATTGGCAGGAATACATATTTATATAGCTTTAGACGTTTATATTTTATTATAAAGAGGTCTGTTTCATAATATACGTTTATTTATATCTGTAATCTTATGGTTCCTCCCATCCAATCACTTAATAACTGCGTCAGTTCCCAACAGATGGCAGACCAATGCACTATTTCGTCCTAAATACTCTTGAGGAATGGTATAGCGCATTATGCTGTATTATATGAATATATTGGCAGGAATACATATTTATATAGCTTTAGACGTTTATATTTTATTATAAAGAGGTCTGTTTCATAATATACGTTTATTTATATCTGTAATCTTATGGTTCCTCCCATCCAATCACTTAATAACTGCGTCAGTTCCCAACAGATGGCGGACCAATGCACTATTTCGTCCTAAATACTCCTCAGCAATGGTGTAGTGCATTAAACTGTATTATATCATGATATTGGCAAGAATACATATTTATATAGCTTTAGACGTTTATATTTTATTATAAAGAGGTCTGTTTCATAATATACGTTTATTTATATCTGTAATCTTATGGTTCCTCCCATCCAGTCACTTTATAACTGCGTCAGTTCCCAACAGATGGCGGACCAATGCACTATTTCGTCCTAAAAGTCTTCAGCAATGATATAGCGCATTAAACTGTATTATATCAAGATATTGGCAGGAATACATGTTTATATATCTTTAGATGTTTATATTTTATTATAAAGAGGTCTGATTCATAATATGCGTTTATTTATATCTGTAATCTTACGGTTTCCTTCTTTAAATCTCCTGGGATATTTAAAGTGTTAACCTGACTAATTATTACCTAACTCAGCCTAGTTTATTTAGAATTGTATTTTTGTTATTATTTTTATTCAAAACTAACTTTTCTACCATACACATTTTCCTAACAAGAGCTCATAATAGTCATGACTAAAATACTGTATTAGTCAGGTTTTAACTTACAAATGATACTCAACTCTTAATTCCTGTTAGAGTATAGATTTTAAATTAATGGATCCAACCTAACTCTTTAATTAATCTCCATAAATAGATTCTAACTAATAAATCCTAAATCAGAAATCCATTGTTGGTATGGATTTTAACTTATTTTTATTTAAGTTATAATATTTCTTGATGTAGTGATGCTGCGGATTGAATCTTTTCCTAACTCCTGTCTTAGTTATGGCATGTGGGTGGTGAACTAGTCAATTTTGACCTAACTCCAAGAATTTTGTATTGACCCTTAGATATTAACTTATAAACCTTACCTGATCTTACCACCTTATCCTAACCTGATCACCCTATCTTAACCTGACCATCCTATCCTAACCTGACCACCCTATCCTAACCTGACCACCCTATCCTAACCTGACCACCCTATCCTAACCTGGTCATTCTATCGTAACCTAACAGTTTGTGGCGTCAGCATCACTGGCCTAGTAAGACCTGCCTCTATCAACTGTCACCAACCCCTAGCCTCTAATCCGGGTACCCAACCTGCAGTCCGCGCGCGAACCATATCATGAAGCCCTCGAGGGTTTAATAGAAAAACGTGAAATATTTGGGATTCTAGTGAAAACAAAGAAAATATGTAATAACGTCATACGACTCACCCCTGAAGATGTGAATTACACGAAAGCGCTTGGGAACTTCGTGTTTTCTTCTTTCCTTGTGGTTATCAGCATATACCTACTGTAGATCACGCGCACCTACAGTGATTTACTTGTATATATATATATATATATATATATATATATATATATATATATATATATATATATATATATATATATATATATATATATATATATATATATATATAATCAACACCTCACCCGTTCTTGCCTCGCAAGCGAGATGTCATGGGTTCGATTCCCGGGACGGTGGAAGTTGTTTGGACTTACTTCCTAGCCCCCATTAGTCCCTGTTCACCTATCAGTAAAGTAGGTACCTGTTGTAATTCGAAAATTGCGAATTCGTATTCAGGGAAAGTTGTTGGAGCTTCCAATAACTTGATGACATAAACCACTGACTCTTCAGGCTTCTACACCCTTAACTCATGAGACATAAAGGCAAGCATGAACTTAGCATGCTTCCCTGTTGGGCGCTGTAAACGCTTCTGCGCTTCACCTTACACAAGGATGTAGGGGAGTGCCCAATAAAAAAAAAAACCCTCATCCCGCCAGGATTCGAACCCACGATCTTATGATTGTGACCGGGGAACGTTACAATCATAAGATCGTGGGTTTGATTCCTGGCGGGGGGAGGTGTTGATTATATATACAGTATATATAAGAATGCATGATCCATGAGTAAATTTAAAAAGTATGTCATTGGTAACAGTTAGACACGTGTAAAACTGCAAATAACTGTACAGTATTATATGAGATTTTTCTTGAATGTTGATCTAAAGTTTTGGCGCCATTCACAATATTTACAATGACAAATGTGGCCCAGAGCTTACAAAAGGTTGGGGACCACTGCTATTCTAACACCCTTGTCTCTGTCTAAACTCGTAGCCTCTATCCCAACCCCCCAGTCTCTCGTTAATGTATTTCACCCATCCAATAACTTAATAACTGCGTCAGTTCCCAACAGATGGCGGACCAATGCACTATTTCGTCCTAAATAGTCTTCAGCAATGGTATAGCGCATTAAGCTCTATTATATCAAGATATTGGCAGGAATACATATTTATATAGCTTTAGACGTTTATATTTTATTATAAAGAGGTCTGTTTCATAATATACGTTTATTTATATCTGTAATCTTATGGTTCCTCCCATCCAATCACTTAATAACTGCGTCAGTTCCCAACAGATGGCAGACCAATGCACTATTTCGTCCTAAATACTCTTGAGGAATGGTATAGCGCATTATGCTGTATTATATGAATATATTGGCAGGAATACATATTTATATAGCTTTAGACGTTTATATTTTATTATAAAGAGGTCTGTTTCATAATATACGTTTATTTATATCTGTAATCTTATGGTTCCTCCCATCCAATCACTTAATAACTGCGTCAGTTCCCAACAGATGGCGGACCAATGCACTATTTCGTCCTAAATACTCCTCAGCAATGGTGTAGTGCATTAAACTGTATTATATCATGATATTGGCAAGAATACATATTTATATAGCTTTAGACGTTTATATTTTATTATAAAGAGGTCTGTTTCATAATATACGTTTATTTATATCTGTAATCTTATGGTTCCTCCCATCCAGTCACTTTATAACTGCGTCAGTTCCCAACAGATGGCGGACCAATGCACTATTTCGTCCTAAAAGTCTTCAGCAATGATATAGCGCATTAAACTGTATTATATCAAGATATTGGCAGGAATACATGTTTATATATCTTTAGATGTTTATATTTTATTATAAAGAGGTCTGATTCATAATATGCGTTTATTTATATCTGTAATCTTACGGTTTCCTTCTTTAAATCTCCTGGGTTATTTAAAGTGTTAACCTGACTAATTATTACCTAACTCAGCCTAGTTTATTTAGAATTGTATTTTTTTTATTATTTTTATTCAAAACTAACTTTTCTACCATACACATTTTCCTAACAAGAGCTCATAATAGTCATGACTAAAATACTGTATTAGTCAGGTTTTAACTTACAAATGATACTCAACTCTTAATTCCTGTTAGAGTATAGATTTTAAATTAATGGATCCAACCTAACTCTTTAATTAATCTCCATAAATAGATTCTAACTAATAAATCCTAAATCAGAAATCCATTGTTGGTATGGATTTTAACTTATTTTTATTTAAGTTATAATATTTCTTGATGTAGTGATGCTGAGTATTGAATCTTTTCCTAACTCCTGTCTTAGTTATGGCATGTGGGTGGTGAACTAGTCAATTTTGACCTAACTCCAAGAATTTTGTATTGACCCTTAGATTTTAACTTATAAACCTTACCTGACCTTACCACCTTATCCTAACCTGATCACCCTATCTTAACCTGACCATCCTATCCTAACCTGACCACCCTATCCTAACCTGACCACCCTATCCTAACCTGACCACCCTATCCTAACCTGGTCATTCTATCGTAACCTAACAGTTTGTGGCGTCAGCATCACTGGCCTAGTAAGACCTGCCTCTATCAACTGTCACCAACCCCTAGCCTCTAATCCGGGTACCCAACCTGCAGTCCGCGCGCGAACCATATCATGAAGCCCTCGAGGGTTTAATAGAAAAACGTGAAATATTTGGGATTCTAGTGAAAACAAAGAAAATATGTAATAACGTCATACGACTCACCCCTGAAGATGTGAATTACACGAAAGCGCTTGGGAACTTCGTGTTTTCTTCTTTCCTTGTGGTTATCAGCATATACCTACTGTAGATCACGCGCACCTACAGTGATTTACTTGTATATATATATATATATATATATATATATATATATATATATATATATATATATATATATATATATATATATATATATATATATATATATATATAAAATCAACACCTCACGAATTTCTTGCCTCGCAAAACTGAGATATCATGGGTTCCGATTCCGGGACGGTGGAAGTTATTTGGACTTACTACAACCCCCATTAGTCCTGTTCACCTAGCAGTAAAGTAGGTACCTGTTGTAAGTCGAAAGTTGCGAATTCGTATTCAGGGAAAGTTGTTGGAGCTTCCAATAACTTGATGACATAAACCACTGACTCTTCAGGCTTCCACGCCCTTGACTCTTCGGGCTTCTACGCCCTTAACTCGGGAGACATAAAGGCAAGCATGAACTTAGCATGCTTCCCTGTTGGGCGCTGTAAACGCTTCTGCGCTCCACCTTACACAAGGATGTAGGGGAGTGCCCAATAAAAAACCTCATCCCGCCAGGATTCAGACCCACGATCTTATGATTTGTGACCGGGGGAACGTTGATGTAAGATCGTGGTATTCCTAAGCGAGAAAATGATTATATATACAGTATATATAAGAATGCATGATCCATGAGTAAATTTAAAAAGTATGTCATTGGTAACAGTTAGACACGTGTAAAACTGCAAATAACTGTACAGTATTATATGAGATTTTTCTTGAATGTTGATCTAAAGTTTTGGCGACATTCACAATATTTACAATGACAAATGTGGCCCAGAGCTTACAAGAGGTTGGGGACCACTGCTATTCTAACACCCTTGTCTCTGTCTAAACTCGTAGCCTCTATCCCAACCCCCCAGTCTCTCGTTAATGTATTTCCCCCATCCAATTACTTAATAACTGCGTCAGTTCCCAACAGATGGCGGACCAATGCACTATTTCGTCCTAAATAGTCTTCAGCAATGGTATAGCGCATTAAACTGTATTATATCAAGATATTGGCAGGAATACATATTTATATAGCTTTAGACGTTTATATTTTATTATAAAGAGGTCTGTTTCATATTATGCGTTTATTTATATCTAGCAATCTTATAGTTATCCCCATCCAATCTCTTTATAACTACGTCAGTTCCCCCAGCAGATGGCAGACCAATGCACTGTTCGTCCTAAATACTCTTGAGGAATGAGGTATAGTGCATTATGCTGTAATATATAGATATGTTAGCAGGAATACATATTTTATAGCTGAGCGATTTTATATTTTATTATAAAGGGTCTGTTCATAATATGAGTTTATTGTATCTAGCAATCTTATGGTTCCTCCCATCCAATCCCCTTAATAACTGCGTCAGTTGTCCCAACAGATGGCGGTTGTACTGCTGTCCTAAATGCTCCTCCAGCAATGGTGTAGTGCATTAAACTGTATTATAATATCTTGATATTTGGCGAGCCATATTTATATAGCTTTAGACGTTTATATTTTATTATAAAGAGGTCTGTTTCATAATATACGTTTATTTATATCTGTAATCTTATGGTTCCTCCCATCCAGTCACTTTATAACTGCGTCAGTTCCCAACAGGTGGCGGACCAATGCACTATTTCGTCCTAAATACTCCTCAGCAATGGTGTAGTGCATTAAACTGTATTATATCATGATATTGGCAGGAATACATATTTATATAGCTTTCGACGTTTATATTTTATTATAAAGAGGTCTGTTTCATAATATACGTTTATTTATATCTGTAATCTTATGGTTCCTCCCATCCAGTCACTTTATAACTGCGTCAGTTCCCAACAGATGGCGGACCAATGCACTATTTCGTCCTAAAAAGTCTTCAGCAATGATATAGCGCATTAAACTGTATTATATCAAGATATTGGCAGGAATACATGTTTATATATCTTTAGATGTTTATATTTTATTATAAAGAGGTCTGTTTCATAATATGCGTTATTTATATCTGTAATCTTACGGTTCCTTCTTCGTCTCCTGGGTTGTTTAAGTATTGCTTATTAATTATTACCTAACTCAGCCTGGTTTATTTAGGGAATTGTATTTTGATATATTTTCTTCAAAACTAACTTTTCTACCTTGCCCATTTTCCCTGTAAGAGCTCTGTAAATAGTCTCTTTGGCTAAAATACTGTATTAGTCAGGTTTTAACTTACAAATGATACTCAACTCTTAATTCCTGTTAGAGTATAGATTTTAAATTAATGGATCCAACCTAACTCTTTAATTAATCTCCATAAATAGATTCTAACTAATAATCCTAAATCAGAAATCCATTGTTGGTATGGATTTTAACTTATTTTTATTTAAGTTATAATATTTCTTGATGTAGTGATGCTGAGTATTGAATCTTTTCCTAACTCCTGTCTTAGTTATGGCATGTGGGTGGTGAACTAGTCAATTTTTACCTAACTCCAAGAATTTTGTCTTGACCCTTAGATTTTAACTTATAAACCTTACCTGACCTTACCACCCTATCCTAACCTGACCACCCTATCCTAACCTGACCACCCTATCCTAACCTGACCACCCTATCCTAACCTGATCACCCTATCCTAACCTGACCACTCTATCCTAACCTGACCACCCTATCCTAACCTGGTCATTCTATCGTAACCTAACAGTTTATGGCGTCAGCATCACTGGCCTAGTAAGACCTGCCTCTATCAACTGTCACCAACCCCTAGCCTCTAACCCGTGTACCCAACCTGCAGTCCGCGCGCGAACCATATCATGAAGCCCTCGAGGGTTTAATAGAAAAACGTGAAATATTTGGGATTCTAGTGAAAACAAACAAAATATGTAATAACGTCATACGACTCACCCATGAAGATGTGAATTACACGATAGCGCTTAGGAACTTCGTGTGTTCTTCTTTCCTTGTGGTTATCAGCATATACCTAGATCACGCGCACCTACAGTGATTTACTTGCATATGTATATATATATATATATATATATATATATATATATATATATATATATATATATATATATATATATATATATATATATATATATATATATATATATATATATAATCAACACCTCACCCGTTGTTGCCTCGCAAGCAAGATGTCATGGGTTCGATTCCTGGGACGGTGGAAGTTGTTTGGACTTACTTCCTCGCCCCCATTAGTCCCTGTTCACCTATCAGTAAAGTAGGTACCTGTTGTAAGTCGAAATTTGCGAATTCGTATTCAGGGAAAGTTGTTGGAGCTTCCAATAACTTGATGACATAAACCACTGACTCCTCAGGCTTCTCCGCCCTTGACTCTTTAGGCTTCTACACCCTTAACTCATGAGACATAAAGGCAAGCATGAACTTAGCATGCTTCCCTGTTGGGCGCTGTAAACGCTTCTGCGCTTCACCTTACACAAGGATGTAGGGGAGTGCCCAATAAAAAAAAAAAACCCTCACCCCGCCAGGATTCGAACCCACGATCTTATGATTGTGACCGGGGAACGTTACAATCATAAGATCGTGGGTTTGATTCCTGGCGGGGGGAGGTGTTGATTATATATACAGTATATATAAGAATGCATGATCCATGAGTAAATTTAAAAAGTATGTCATTGGTAACAGTTAGACACGTGTAAAACTGCAAATAACTGTACAGTATTATATGAGATTTTTCTTGAATGTTGATCTAAAGTTTTGGCGCCATTCACAATATTTACAATGACAAATGTGGCCCAGAGCTTACAAAAGGTTGGGGACCACTGCTATTCTACCACCCTTGTCTCTGTCTAAACTCGTAGCCTCTATCCCAACCCCCCAGTCTCTCGTTAATGTATTTCCCCCATCCAATTACTTAATAACTGCGTCAGTTCCCAACAGATGGCAGACCAATGCACTATTTCGTCCTAAATACTCTTGAGGAATGGTATAGCGCATTATGCTGTATTATATGAATATATTGGCAGGAATACATATTTATATATCTTTAGACGTTTATATTTTATTATAAAGAGGTCTGTTTCATAATATACGTTTATTTATATCTGTAATCTTATGGTTCCTCCCATCCAATCACTTTATAACTGCGTCAGTTCCCAACAGATGGCAGACCAATGCACTATTTCGTCCTAAATACTCTTGAGGAATGGTATAGCGCATTATGCTGTATTATATGAATATATTGGCAGGAATACATATTTATATAGCTTTAGACGTTTATATTTTATTATAAAGAGGTCTGTTTCATAATATACGTTTATTTATATCTGTAATCTTATGGTTCCTCCCATCCAATCACTTAATAACTGCGTCAGTTCCCAACAGATGGCGGACCAATGCACTATTTCGTCCTAAATACTCCTCAGCAATGGTGTAGTGCATTAAACTGTATTATATCATGATATTGGCAAGAATACATATTTATATAGCTTTAGACGTTTATATTTTATTATAAAGAGGTCTGTTTCATAATATACGTTTATTTATATCTGTAATCTTATGGTTCCTCCCATCCAGTCACTTTATAACTGCGTCAGTTCCCAACAGATGGCGGACCAATGCACTATTTCGTCCTAAAAGTCTTCAGCAATGATATAGCGCATTAAACTGTATTATATCAAGATATTGGCAGGAATACATGTTTATATATCTTTAGATGTTTATATTTTATTATAAAGAGGTCTGATTCATAATATGCGTTTATTTATATCTGTAATCTTACGGTTTCCTTCTTTAAATCTCCTGGGTTATTTAAAGTGTTAACCTGACTAATTATTACCTAACTCAGCCTAGTTTATTTAGAATTGTATTTTTTTTTATTATTTTTATTCAAAACTAACTTTTCTACCATACACATTTTCCTAACAAGAGCTCATAATAGTCATGACTAAAATACTGTATTAGTCAGGTTTTAACTTACAAATGATACTCAACTCTTAATTCCTGTTAGAGTATAGATTTTAAATTAATGGATCCAACCTAACTCTTTAATTAATCTCCATAAATAGATTCTAACTAATAAATCCTAAATCAGAAATCCATTGTTGGTATGGATTTTAACTTATTTTTATTTAAGTTATAATATTTCTTGATGTAGTGATGCTGAGTATTGAATCTTTTCCTAACTCCTGTCTTAGTTATGGCATGTGGGTGGTGAACTAGTCAATTTTTACCTAACTCCAAGAATTTTGTATTGACCCTTAGATTTTAACTTATAAACCTTAACTGACCTTACCACCTTATCCTAACCTGATCACCCTATCTTAACCTGACCATCCTATCCTAACCTGACCACCCTATCCTAACCTGACCACCCTATCCTAACCTGGTCATTCTATCGTAACCTAACAGTTTGTGGCGTCAGCATCACTGGCCTAGTAAGACCTGCCTCTATCAACTGTCACCAACCCCTAGCCTCTAATCCGGGTACCCAACCTGCAGTCCGCGCGCGAACCATATCATGAAGCCCTCGAGGGTTTAATAGAAAAACGTGAAATATTTGGGATTCTAGTGAAAACAAAGAAAATATGTAATAACGTCATACGACTCACCCCTGAAGATGTGAATTACACGAAAGCGCTTGGGAACTTCGTGTTTTCTTCTTTCCTTGTGGTTATCAGCATATACCTACTGTAGATCACGCGCACCTACAGTGATTTACTTGTATATATATATATATATATATATATATATATATATATATATATATATATATATATATATATATATATATATATATATATATATATATATATATATAAAATCAACACCTCACCCGTTCCTGCCTTGCAAGCGAGATGTCATGGGTTCGATTCCCGGGACGGTTGAAGTTGTTTGGACTTATTTCCTAGCCCCCATTACTCCCTGTTCACCTATCAGTAAAGTAGGTACCTGTTGTAAGTCGAAAATTGCGAATTCGTATTCAGGGAAAGTTGTTGAAGCTTCCAATAACTTGATGACATAAACCACTGACTCCTCAGGCTTCTCCGCCCTTGACTCATGAGACATAAAGGCAAGCATGAACTCAGCATGCTTCTCTGTTGGGCGCTGTAAACGCTTCTGCGCTTCACCTTACACAAGGATGTAGGGGAGTGCCCAATAATTAAAAAAAAAAAAACCTCACCCCGCCAGGATTCCAACCCACGATCTTATGATTGTGACCGGGGAACGTTACAATCATAAGATCGTGGGTTCGAATCCTGGCGGGGTGAGGTGTTGATTATATATACAGTATATATAAGAATGCATGATCCATGAGTAAATTTAAAAAGTATGTCGCTGGTAACAGTTAGACACGTGTAAAACTGCAGAAAACTGTACAGTATTATATGAGATTTTTCTTGAATGTTGATCTAAAGTTTTGGCGCCATTCACAATATTTACAATGACAAATGTGGCCCAGAGCTTACAAGAGGTTGGGGACCACTGCTATTCTAACACCCTTGTCTCTGTCTAAACTCGTAGCCTCTATCCCAACCCCCCAGTCTCTCGTTAATGTATTTCCCCCATCCAATTACTTAATAACTGCGTCAGTTCCCAACAGATGGCGGACCAATGCACTATTTCGTCCTAAATACTCCTCAGCAATGGTGTAGTGCATTAAACTGTATTATATCATGATATTGGCAGGAATACATATTTATATAGCTTTCGACGTTTATATTTTATTATAAAGAGGTCTGTTTCATAATATGCGTTTATTTATATCTGTAATCTTATGGTTCCTCCCATCCAATCACTTAATAACTGCGTCAGTTCCCAACAGATGGCGGACCAATGCACTATTTCGTCCTAAATACTCCTCAGCAATGGTGTAGTGCATTAAACTGTATTATATCATGATATTGGCAAGAATACATATTTATATAGCTTTAGACGTTTATATTTTATTATAAAGAGGTCTGTTTCATAATATACGTTTATTTATATCTGTAATCTTATGGTTCCTCCCATCCAATCACTTAATAACTGCGTCAGTTCCCAACAGATGGCGGACCAATGCACTATTTCGTCCTAAAAGTCTTCAGCAATGATATAGCGCATTAAACTGTATTATATCAAGATATTGGCAGGAATACATGTTTATATATCTTTAGATGTTTATATTTTATTATAAAGAGGTCTGATTCATAATATGCGTTTATTTATATCTGTAATCTTACGGTTTCCTTCTTTAAATCTCCTGGGTTATTTAAAGTGTTAACCTGACTAATTATTACCTAACTCAGCCTAGTTTATTTAGAATTGTATTTTTTTTATTATTTTTATTCAAAACTAACTTTTCTACCATACACATTTTCCTAACAAGAGCTCATAATAGTCATGACTAAAATACTGTATTAGTCAGGTTTTAACTTACAAATGATACTCAACTCTTAATTCCTGTTAGAGTATAGATTTTAAATTAATGGATCCAACCTAACTCTTTAATTAATCTCCATAAATAGATTCTAACTATTAAATCCTAAATCAGAAATCCATTGTTGGTATGGATTTTAACTTATTTTTATTTAAGTTATAATATTTCTTGATGTAGTGATGCTGAGTATTGAATCTTTTCCTAACTCCTGTCTTAGTTATGGCATGTGGGTGGTGAACTAGTCAATTTTTACCTAACTCCAAGAATTTTGTCTTGACCCTTAGATTTTAACTTATAAACCTTACCTGACCTTACCACCCTATCCTAACCTGACCACCCTATCCTAACCTGACCACCCTATCCTAACCTGACCACCCTATCCTAACCTGATCACCCTATCCTAACCTCACCACGTTATCCTAACCTGACCACTCTATCCTAACCTGACCACCCTATCCTAACCTGGTCATTCTATCGTAACCTAACAGTTTATGGCGTCAGCATCACTGGCCTAGTAAGACCTGCCTCTATCAACTGTCACCAACCCCTAGCCTCTAACCCGTGTACCCAACCTGCAGTCCGCGCGCGAACAATATCATGAATCCCTCGAGGTTTTAATAGAAAAACGTGAAATATTTGGGATTCTAGTGAAAACAAAGAAAATATGTAATAACGTCATACGACTCACCCCTGAAGATGTGAATTACACGAAAGCTCTTGGGAACTTCGTGTTTTCTTTCTCAGGTTACTGAAGCATATACCCAGATCACGCAACTCTACAGTGATTTACTTGCATATATATATATATATATATATATATATATATATATATATATATATATATATATATATATATATATATATATATATATATATATATATATATATATATATATATATATATATATATATATAATCAACACCTCACCCGTTGTTGCCTCGCAAGCAAGATGTCATGGGTTCGATTCCTGGGACGGTGGAAGTTGTTTGGACTTACTTCCTAGCCCCCATTAGTCCCTGTTCACCTATCAGTAAAGTAGGTACCTGTTGTAAGTCGAAATTTGCGAATTCGTATACAGGGAAAGTTGTTGGAGCTTCCAATAACTTGATGACATAAACCACTGACTCCTCAGGCTTCTCCGCCCTTGACTCTTCAGGCTTCTACACCCTTAACTCATGAGACATAAAGGCAAGCATGAACTTAGCATGCTTCCCTGTTGGGCGCTGTAAACGCTTCTGCGCTTCACCTTACACAAGGATGTAGGGGAGTGCCCAATAAAAAAAAAAACCCCCTCACCCCGCCAGGATTCGAACCCACGATCTTATGATTGTGACCGGGGAACGTTACAATCATAAGATCGTGGGTTTGATTCCTGGCGGGGGGAGGTGTTGATTATATATACAGTATATATAAGAATGCATGATCCATGAGTAAATTTAAAAAGTATGTCATTGGTAACAGTTAGACACGTGTAAAACTGCAAATAACTGTACAGTATTATATGAGATTTTTCTTGAATGTTGATCTAAAGTTTTGGCGCCATTCACAATATTTACAATGACAAATGTGGCCCAGAGCTTACAAAAGGTTGGGGACCACTGCTATTCTAACACCCTTGTCTCTGTCTAAACTCGTAGCCTCTATCCCAACCCCCCAGTCTCTCGTTAATGTATTTCACCCATCCAATAACTTAATAACTGCGTCAGTTCCCAACAGATGGCGGACCAATGCACTATTTCGTCCTAAATAGTCTTCAGCAATGGTATAGCGCATTAAGCTCTATTATATCAAGATATTGGCAGGAATACATATTTATATATCTTTAGATGTTTATATTTTATTATAAAGAGGTCTGTTTCATAATATGCGTTTATTTATATCTGTAATCTTATGGTTCCTCCCATCCAATCACTTAATAACTGCGTCAGTTCCCAACAGATGGCAGACCAATGCACTATTTCGTCCTAAATACTCTTGAGGAATGGTATAGCGCATTATGCTGTATTATATGAATATATTGGCAGGAATACATATTTATATAGCTTTAGACGTTTATATTTTATTATAAAGAGGTCTGTTTCATAATATACGTTTATTTATATCTGTAATCTTATGGTTCCTCCCATCCAGTCACTTTATAACTGCGTCAGTTCCCAACAGATGGCGGACCAAAATTATTCTTTGTCCTAAAAGCTCCCCAGTAATGAGGAGAAAGCGTACTAACCGTAATATCATGACATTACAGGAAGTCATACGTTTATATATCTTTAGATGTTTATATTTTATTATAAAGAGGTCTGATTCATAATATGCGTTTATTTATATCTGTAATCTTACGGTTTCCTTCTTTAAATCTCCTGGGTTATTTAAAGTGTTAACCTGACTAATTATTACCTAACTCAGCCTAGTTTATTTAGAATTGTATTTTTTTTATTATTTTTATTCAAAACTAACTTTTCTACCATACACATTTTCCTAACAAGAGCTCATAATAGTCATGACTAAAATACTGTATTAGTCAGGTTTTAACTTACAAATGATACTCAACTCTTAATTCCTGTTAGAGTATAGATTATAAATTAATTGATCCAACTTAACTCTTTAATTAATCTCCATAAATAGATTCTAACTAATAAATCCTAAATCAGAAATCCATTGTTGGTATGGATTTTAACTTATTTTTATTTAAGTTATAATATTTCTTGATGTAATGATGCTGAGTATTGAATCTTTTCCTAACTCCTGTCTTAGTTATTGCATGTGGGTGGTGAACTAGTCAATTTTGACCTAACTCCAAGAATTTTGTATTGACCCTTAGATTTTAACTTATAAACCTTACCTGACCTTACCACCTTATCCTAACCTGATCACCCTATCTTAACCTGACCATCCTATCCTAACCTGACCACCCTATCCTAACCTGACCACCCTATCCTAACCTGGTCATTCTATCGTAACCTAACAGTTTGTGGCGTCAGCATCACTGGCCTAGTAAGACCTGCCTCTATCAACTGTCACCAACCCCTAGCCTCTAATCCGGGTACCCAACCTGCAGTCCGCGCGCGAACCATATCATGAAGCCCTCGAGGGTTTAATAGAAAAACGTGAAATATTTGGGATTCTAGTGAAAACAAAGAAAATATGTAATAACGTCATACGACTCACCCCTGAAGATGTGAATTACACGAAAGCGCTTGGGAACTTCGTGTTTTCTTCTTTCCTTGTGGTTATCAGCATATACCTACTGTAGATCACGCGCACCTACAGTGATTTACTTGTATATATATATATATATATATATATATATATATATATATATATATATATATATATATATATATATATATATATATATATATATATATATATATATATATATAATCAACACCTCACCCGTTGTTGCCTCGCAAGCAAGATGTCATGGGTTCGATTCCTGGGACGGTGGAAGTTGTTTGGACTTACTTCCTAGCCCCCATTAGTCCCTGTTCACCTATCAGTAAAGTAGGTACCTGTTGTAAGTCGAAATTTGCGAATTCGTATACAGGGAAAGTTGTTGGAGCTTCCAATAACTTGATGACATAAACCACTGACTCCTCAGGCTTCTCCGCCCTTGACTCTTCAGGCTTCTACACCCTTAACTCATGAGACATAAAGGCAAG
This sequence comes from Homarus americanus, assembly GCF_018991925.1. Lineage (NCBI taxonomy): Eukaryota > Metazoa > Arthropoda > Malacostraca > Decapoda > Nephropidae > Homarus > Homarus americanus. The sequence continues at coordinate 24,082 of NW_024743908.1, read as the reverse complement.
CATGAACTTAGCATGCTTCCCTGTTGGGCGCTGTAAACGCTTCTGCGCTTCACCTTACACAAGGATGTGAGAGTGCCCATCTGCCCCTTGATTTGGACTGGCCGGGAACGTTACAATCCTTGCAGATCGTGGGTTTATTCCTGGCAGTGTTGATGCTATATACAGTATATATAAGAATGCATGATCCATGGTATATTTAAAAGTATGTCATTGGTAACAGTTAGACACGTGTAAACTGCAAGTAACTGTACAGTATATGAGATTTTTCTTGAATGTTGATCTAAAGTTTTGCGCCATTCCACAATATTTACAACAATCTATTTGACTTCCCTGCCAGGTTGGGACCTGCTATTCTAACACCCTTGTCTGTCTAAACTCATGCTTCTCTCTCCCCTTTGGAGTCTCGTTAATGTATTTCCCCCATCCAATTACTTAATAACTGCGTCAGTTCCCAACAGATGGCGGACCAATGCACTATTTCGTCCTAAATACTCTTGAGGAATGGTGTAGTGCATTAAACTGTATTATATCATGATATTGGCAGGAATACATATTTATATAGCTTTCGACGTTTATATTTTATTATAAAGAGGTCTGTTTCATAATATACGTTTATTTATATCTGTAATCTTATGGTTCCTCCCATCCAATCACTTTATAACTGCGTCAGTTCCCAACAGATGGCGGACCAATGCACTATTTCGTCCTAAATACTCCTCAGCAATGGTGTAGTGCATTAAACTGTATTATATCATGATATTGGCAGGAATACATGTTTATATATCTTTAGATGTTTATATTTTATTATAAAGAGGTCTGTTTCATAATATACGTTTATTTATATCTGTAATCTTATGGTTCCTCCCATCCAGTCAATTTATAACTGCGTCAGTTCCCAACAGATGGCGGATCAATGCACTATTTCGTCCTAAAAGTCTTCAGCAATGATATAGCGCATTAAACTGTATAATATCATGATATTGGCAGGAATACATGTTTATATATCTTTAGATGTTTATATTTTATTATAAAGAGGTCTGATTCATAATATACGTTTATTTATATCTGTAATCTTACGGTTTCCTTCTTTAAATCTCCTGGGTTATTTAAAGTGTTAACTTGACTAATTATTACCTAACTCAGCCTAGTTTATTTAGAATTGTATTTTTTTTATTATTTTTATTCAAAACTAACTTTTCTACCATACACATTTTCCTAACAAGAGCTCATAATAGTCATGACTAAAATACTGTATTAGTCAGGTTTGAACTTACAAATGATACTCAACTCTTAATTCCTGTTAGAGTATAGATTTTAAATTAATGGATCCAACCTAACTCTTTAATTAATCTCCATAAATAGATTCTAACTAATAAATCCTAAATCAGAAATCCATTGTTGGTATGGATTTTAACTTATTTTTATTTAAGTTATAATATTTCTTGATGTAGTGATGCTGCGGATTGAATCTTTTCCTAACTCCTGTCTTAGTTATGGCATGTGGGTGGTGAACTAGTCAATTTTGACCTAACTCCAAGAATTTTGTATTGACCCTTAGATTTTAACTTATAAACCTTACCTGACCTTACCACCTTATCCTAACCTGATCACCCTATCTTAACCTGACCATCCTATCCTAACCTGACCACCCTATCCTAACCTGACAAATTATCCTAACGACCACTGTCCTAACCTGGCCACCTATCTAACCTGGTCAAACTATCGTAACCTAACAGTTTGCAGTGGCATCACTGGCCTAGTAAAGACCTGTCTATCAACTGTCTTAACCCTAGCCTCTAACCCGTGTGCCCAACCTGCAGTCGCGCGCGAACCATATCATGAAGCCCTCGAGGGTTTAATAGAAAAACGTGAAATATTTGGGATTCTAGTGAAAACAAAGAAAATATGTAATAACGTCATACGACTCACCCCTGAAGATGTGAATTACACGAAAGCGCTTGGGAACTTCGTGTTTTCTTCTTTCCTTGTGGTTATCAGCATATACCTACTGTAGATCACGCGCACCTACAGTGATTTACTTGCATATATATATATATATATATATATATATATATATATATATATATATATATATATATATATATATATATATATATATATATATATATATATAATCAACACCTCACCCGTTCTTGCCTCGCAAGCGAGATGTCATGGGTTCGATTCCCGGGACGGTGGAAGTTGTTTGGACTTACTTCCTAGCCCCCATTAGTCCCTGTTCACCTATCAGTAAAGTAGGTACCTGTTGTAAGTCGAAAATTGCGAATTCGTTTTCAGGGAAAGTTGTTGGAGCTTCCAATAACTTGATGACATAAACCACTGACTCCTCAGGCTTCTCCGCCCTTAACTCATGAGACATAAAGGCACGCATGAACTTAGCATGCTTCCCTGTTGGACGCTGTAAACGCTTCTGCGCTTCACCTTACACAAGGATGTAGGGGAGTGCCCAATAATTAAAAAAAAAAACCTCACCCCGCCAGGATTCCAACCCACGATCTTATGATTGTGACCGGGGAACGTTACAATCATAAAATCGTGTGTTTGAATCCTGGCGGGGTGAGGTGTTGATTATATATACAGTATATATAAGAATGCATGATCCATGAGTAAATGTAAAAAGTATGTCACTGGTAACAGTTAGACACGTGTAAAACTGCAAATAACTGTACAGTATTATATGAGATTTTTCTTGAATGTTGATCTAAAGTTTTGGCGCCATTCACAATATTTAAAATGACAAATGTGGCCCAGAGCTTACAAAAGGTTGGGGACCACTGCTATTCTAACACCCTTGTCTCTGTCTAAACTCGTAGCCTCTATCCCAACCCCCCAGTCTCTCGTTAATGTATTTCCCCCATCCAATCACTTAATAACTGCGTCAGTTCCCAACAGATGGCGGACCAATGCACTATTTCGTCCTAAATACTCTTGAGGAATGGTGTAGTGCATTAAACTGTATTATATCATGATATTGGCAGGAATACATATTTATATATCTTTAGACGTTTATATTTTATTATAAAGAGGTCTGTTTCATAATATGCGTTTATTTATATCTGTAATCTTATGGTTCCTCCCACCCAATCACTTTATAACTGCGTCAGTTCCCAACAGATGGCGGACCAATGCACTATTTCGTCTTAAAAGTCTTCAGCAATGATATAGCGCATTAAACTGTATTATATCATGATATTGGCAGGAATACATGTTTATATATCTTTAGATGTTTATATTTTATTATAAAGAGGTCTGATTCATAATATGCGTTTATTTATATCTGTAATCTTACGGTTTCCTTCTTTAAATCTCCTGGGTTATTTAAAGTGTTAACCTGACTAATTATTACCTAACTCAGCCTAGTTTATTTAGAATTGTATTTTTTTTATTATTTTTATTCAAAACTAACTTTTCTACCATACACATTTTCCTAACAAGAGCTCATAATAGTCATGACTAAAATACTGTATTAGTCAGGTTTTAACTTACAAATGATACTCAACTCTTAATTCCTGTTAGAGTATAGATTTTAAATTAATGGATCCAACCTAACTCTTTAATTAATCTCCATAAATAGATTCTAACTAATAAATCCTAAATCAGAAATCCATTGTTGGTATGGATTTTAACTTATTTTTATTTAAGTTATAATATTTCTTGATGTATTGATGCTGAGTATTGAATCTTTTCCTAACTCCTGTCTTAGTTATGGCATGTGGGTGGTGAACTAGTCAATTCTGACCTAACTCCAAGAATTTTGTCTTGACCCTTGGATTTTAACTTATAAACCTTACCTGACTTACCACCCTATCCTAACCTGATCACCCTATCCTAACTTGACCACCCTATCCTAATCTGACCACCCTATCCTAACCTGACCACCCTATCCTAACCTGGTCATTCTATCCTAACCAGACCACTCTATCCTAACCTGACCACCCTATCCTAACCTGGTCATTCTATCCTAACCTGGTCATTCTATCCTAACCTGACCACCCTATCCTAATCTGACCACCCTATCCTAAACCCGACCACCATCTCTAACCTGACCACCCCTATCCTGTTATTCCCCTATCCTAACCCAATCTAACCTGACCACCCTATTCTAACCTGACCCATCCTAACCTGACCACCTTTCGTCTCCTAACCTCATCCTAACCCCTATCCTAACCTGACCAATCTCTATCCCCTACCCTGGTCATTCTATCCTAACCTGACCAATTATCCTGTTCATCATTCGATCCTAACCTGACCACCCTATCCTAACCTGGTCATTCTATCCTAACCTGACCACCCTATCCTACCCTGACCACCCTATCCTAACCTGGTCATTCTATCCTTACCTGGCCACCCTATCCTAACCTGACCACCCTATCCTAACCTGGTCATTCTATCCTAACCTGACCATCCTATCCTAATCTTACCACCCTATCCTAACCTGACCTTCCTATCCTAACCTGGCCATTCTATCCTAACCTAACCTCCCTATCCTAACCTACCTCTTAAAATTTACTTTTGACACATAAACTTTCACTTACTCTAAACCTTGTAAGTGAAAGTAGGTCACGTAGGTCTGATGGCTCATTAAGGTAGTTTCAGTACACTTCTGAACATACTTTTGGATGATCTTTTTTTTTTAATGTTTTTATCTCTGTAGATTATGACTATAACTAATTTAAGTAGCGTAAATATTATAACTAATATAAAAGTAAATTAATGTATAAAATGTAGCTGTAGTGAGAGGAGAATTCATTCATCTCCACAAAATACACAGAGGTGAAGTTAATTCTGTACTGAGTCACCAGACCTGTTGTTAACTTTAGTACTAACGTCCACCAAACTTTGTTGATGCCAAATTAGTGATATTAACCCCCCACCCCACCCCCCACACCCCCACCCCCACACCCCACCCCACACACCCCACCCCACCACCCCACACCCCACACCCCACCCCCACACTCCACCCCCACACACCCCACCCCCACACCCACCCCCCCACCCCACCCCCACACCCCACCCCACACACCCCACCCACACACCCCCCACACCCACCACACCCCACCACCCCACACCCCCACCCCCACACCCCACACCCCTCAACTCCCAGAAATGTGCGAGTATAATATGTCCAGCTGAGAATTTATCAACAAAGACAATTGAATCTCAGATAACGCTATATATGTGTCATGATATAATACAGATACTAGCAGTAACAGTTATAGAGAAATATTAGAAACGTTACTTAATTATATATGCAAATTAGGGGTGGAGAAGATACTGAGGAATCATTAGTAAAATACTTGGATAAACACATACATACATACATACATACAAACACTACACAGTACACACAACCTCCCTATCCATACACACACACACATGACTTCTCCACATACACACACCACACAATACAGGTACACACAGCCCCCCACTCGACTCCACACACACACACCACACAACACAGGTACACACCCCCACACACACCCGACTCCTCCACATACACACACACCCACACACAGGTACACAGCCCCCCACACACACACCGACTTCCCCCACATACACACACACACAACACAGGTACACACAGCCCCCACACACACTCACCTGACTCCCTCCACACACACACACTACACAACACAGGCACACAGCCCCCCCCACACACCGACACACACACACACACACACACACAATACAGGTACACACAGCCCCCCACACACCCTGGACTCCTCCCACATACACACACTACACACACACAGGTACACACACCCCCACACAGATCCACATACACACACCACAATACAGGTACACACAGCCCCCCACACACCCGACTTCTCCACATACACACACCACACAATACACACACACAGGCAACAGGCACAGCCCCCCCTTCCACACCACACCACACAACACAGGTACACACAGCCCCCACACACCCACTTCTCTCCACATACACACACTACACAATACAGGTACACACAGCCCCCCCCCACACACACTGACTTACTCCACATACACACACCACACAACACAGGTACACACAGCCCCCCACACACACCCGACTTCCTCCACATACACACACTACACAATACAGGCACACACAGCCCCCCACACACCCGACTCCACACACACACACCACACACACAGGGCACACACAGATCCACATACACACACTACACAATACAGGTACACACAGCCCCCCTACACACACCCGACTTCCTCCACATACACACACTACACAATACAGGTACACACAGCCCCCTCTGCACACACACACACACACACAGGTTGATGACACCCTCTCTCTCTCTCTCCGACTAAGGAAGTGGCCGCCTTATCACATCTCAGGTGAGGAGAATACTAATTTATAGAGCTTATGGAAGGTTTGTGTATGTAGGTCGGACAGGTAAGGTGCCCGTGAACACCTGTATGGGGCTGTGAGTTAGGTGGTAGTCTTTTAATTGGTGGTGGAGACGAGGAGGATGGTTCAGTGTGACGCGGTGGCTTTGTGTGACGGGCTGGGTTTGTGTGACGGCTGGCTATTTGTTACAGGGTGGCTTTGTGTGACGGGCTGGCTTTATGTGACGGGAGGAAGTTTCTGTGTGGCGTGTGAAATGTGTATTAATTACAGGGGTGGAGTGACAGGAAGACCGGGAGGAGAGAGAGAGAGAGAGACTAGCAACAATAATAAGACAGAAAGCTATAATGGGAGGTGAGAGAGAGGGCCATCTGTATCTGTCTGTCTGTCTGTCTGTCTGTCTGTCTGTCTGTCTGTCGCGTGTATCTAAGTAGCGACCTGTGGTGTAATGGTCAGCGTACTCGATTTTCTTTAAGCCATTTGCCTCCTGTCTATCCAGTAGTTAATTGGGGACCTAGATTGCGTTCCGGGGATATTGGTTTAGCCAGTGCAGTTAGCGAGTTGTCCGGTCTTCTCGGATTATCCCTTGACGCTCGTTAACTCAGGGTGTGGCTGTTGTGTTGGCGATAGCTCTGGGTGATAGGCTTTGGGTGACTGGGTGACAGGTTCTGGGTGACAGGTTCTGGGTGACAAGTTCTGGGTGACAAGCTCTGGGTGACAAGCTCTGGGTGACAGGCTCTGGGTGACAGGTTCTGGGTGACAGGTTCTGGGTGACAGGTTCTGGGTGACAGGCTCTGGGTGACAGGTTCTGGGTGACGGTAACAGGTAGAGCGTTTGGTAGGTTCATGGACAGTCAGGGGAGTCTGTCTACATAACTGTCCTTCCATCCAGGTATAAAGAATTTGGTGTCTCATTAGTATTCTCTCTCTGTCTCTCTCTCTGCCCCCCCCCCTTCCGCTCTCTCTCTCTTGTACTCTTACTTATAACGTCTTTTATCACCCTTGTCTCTCTCTCTCTCAGTTATTTCTCCTTTCATATGTCTTATTTACTTAATTCTTTTGCTTCCCTGTACGTACTTTCTCTCTCTCTCCCTCTCTTCCCATTCTCTCCTCCCCTGTACCTCATCACCTTCCCTAACTCTCTTTTTTTCTCTCTCTTTCTCTTTATATTCTCTAAGGTGTATTTTATCTCTCCCCTTCTCTTCTTCCTTTCCCTTTCTTCTCCTCTCCTCCCCTCTCCTCTTCTCTCTCTTCTTCTCGATAATTATTTAAAAATGTTTTAGTGTCTTGCGTGATGTGGGTAGAGAGAGAGAGAGAGAGAGAGAGAGAGAGAGAGAGAGAGACCATAACCTGCCCTCATTGGCAATAGTGTGTAGGGTGTGTGTGTGTGTGTGTGTGTGTGTGTGTGTGTGTGTGTATTAACTTTAAAGAGGATTAGTTCAGAGTTAACTCCCCACACATCGCTTACTGGGTGCAAGGCCTTGGTAACACTGCACGCACACACACACACACACACACACACACACACACACACACACACACACACACACACACACACACACACACACACACACACACGTCCGTCCAGTATCATAATTATGCATCAGTTAATCTTCTGTGCAGTACTATAGCGTCCTCCTGTCCATTCCCATCATTCCTAGTGCCTCATTCCCATCATTCCTAGTGCTTCATTCCTATCATCCCTAGCACCCCATTCCCATCATTCCTAAGTACCTCATTCCTATCATTTCTAATTACCCCATTCCTCTCATTCCTACTGACTCATTCCCATCATTCTCAGTACCCCATTCCCATCATTCCTAATACTCCATTCCTATCATTCCAGGTGTCTTATTCCTCTTCCTCATATCTGGATTATTACTTTTTTAATTAGTATTTCATTCCCAATTCTCTTCGTATGTCTATATTAACTGCGGTTTTCGTACTTCTGGGTAATAATGAATGAATATGATGCCTCCATATAGCGGACGGATTTGTTACTCTAAATAACGGACACTCGATATAATGGAGTTTTATCTCTATATAGTTCATTAGATGGAGGTTTTCACGTATAACGGACTCTCGGTATAATGCGCTTTACTTTCTTCATGGTTCGTTAATTAGATGTCAGGTTAGGTCAGGTTAGGTTTGGTTAGGTCAGGTTAGGTTTGGTTAGGTCAGGTTAGGTCAGGTTTTCCCCGAACTTTATTTATTCTGCATTTAGTTCAGATTGCAAGGTTAGGTCAAGGTAGGTTAGATCAGGACAGGTTATGTCAGGTTAAGTTAGGTTAGGGTAGGATAGGTTAGGTCAGGTCAGGTCAGGTTATGTCAGGTTAAGTTAGGTTAGGGTAGGATAGGTTAGGTCAGGTCAGGTCAGGTCAGGTCAGGTCAGGTTAGGTTTTCCCCGAACTGCAGTGGTTGTCGGCAGGAAACTCAACTCGTGTCGTCGCTGTTGATAACTACTGCATGTTTCAAGTTGAGGTCTCACGGCGTGGGGTCAGGTCCGGCCTGTGTTTTGTTGACACACACACACACACACACACACACACACACACACACACACACACACACACACACACACACACAATAACACCACATCGTCAGTACTATAAACTTAACATGTGATCCTATTAACTAAAATATACCTGGAAACGTACCATCATTTTATAATATCTGTACCTGCGTCTTGTAGCTGTACCTGTATCTTGTAGCTGTACCTGCGTCTTGTAGCTGTACCTGTGTCTTGTACTGTACCTGCGTCTTGTAGCTGTACCTGCGTCTTGTAGCTGTACCTGTGTGTGTGGTAGCAGCTTGTACCTGCGTCTTGTAGCTGTACCTGTGTGTGTAGCTGTCCTGTGTACCTGTACTGTACCTGCATCTTGTAGCTGTACCTGCGTCTGTGCTGTACCTGCATCTTGTAGCTGTACCTGTGTGTGTAGCTGTGTGCGTCTTGTAGCCCTGCGTAGCTGTACCTGCGTCTTGTAACCTGCGTCTTGTACTGTACCTGCGTCTTACTGCCTGCCTTCTTGTAGCTGTACCTGCGTCTTGGCCAACACCTGCGTCTTGTAGCTGTACCATCTTGTAGCTGTACCTGCGTCTTGTAGCTGTACTGTACCATCTTGTAGCTGTACCTGGTCTTGTACTGTACATCTTGTAGCTGTACCTGCGTCTTGTATGTACAATTACATCTTGTAGCTAACCTGCATCCTAGCTACCTGCGTCTTCTACACCTGCATCTTGTAGCTGTACCTGGTGCATCTTTAACTGTACCACCATGGTGTGCGTCCAGCATGTACTGTACCCGTCTTGTACTGTACTCATCTTGCTATGCCTGCTGTACCTGCGTACTGTGTCCCGCATCTTGTAGCTGTACCTGCGTCTTGTACTGTACCTGCATCTTGTAGCTGTACCTGCGTCTTGTAGCTGTACCTGCGTCTTGCCTGCATCAGCATACCTGCGTACCTGTACTGTACCTGCATCAGCTGTATCTTGTACTGTACCTGCATCTGTAGCGCGTCTTGTCTGTACCTGCGTACTGTACCTCTGAGCACCTGCGTCTTGTACTGTACCTGCATCTTGTAGCTGTCTTGTACTGTACCTGCATCTTGTAGCTTACTGGTCTTGTACTGCTGTACCTGCGTCTTGTGTGTACGTCTTGCTGCACCTGCATCTGTAGCTGTACAGCTGTACACTGTGCGTCTTGTACTGTACCTGCGTCTTGTACCTGCGTCTTGTACCTGCGTCTTGTACTGTACCTGCGTCTTGTAGCTGTACCTGCGTCTTGTACTGTACCTGCGTCTTGTAGCTGTACCTGCGTCTTGTACTGTACCTGTATCGTCGTATAAGTGTTAATTAGAATGGAATCACCTGAAGATTGGCCCCACGAGCTTATTTCACCTGTTGATTAAACACCCTCACGCTACCTGGGGATTAAATTAGGTTAGGTTAAGGTGAGATTAAGTAAAGCAGAGTTGGTTAGGTTAGGTTCGCCTTTTTGTCAGGGTGGGTGATTATAGTCAAATAGATAGTGATACATACATACATACATACATACATACATACATACATACATACTTACATACCTGTACATACACCAACCCGTGAGGGAGATTAACATGGCCTTTCCCTTCTTCCTTCCCAGATTCCTTCCCTCCCTCCATTCCGTTTTCTCCTTTCTCCACCCTCCCCTCTCTGCTTTCCCTTTCCCTTCCCTCCTTTCTTCCATCCCAACCTTCTCTCCCTCCCTCTCCCTTCCTCTTTCTTTCCCTCTTTGGTACCTCTCCTTCCCTCCCTCTCTGCTACCTCCCATTCCACCCCTTCCCTTCACTCACTCCTTCCTTCCACTCCACTCCTTCCCTTCACTCTCTTCCCTCCCACCTTCCCTCCACTCCCACCTTCCCTCCACTCCCACCTCCTACTCCACTCCCTCCACTCCTCCACTTCACTCCACTTCACTCCACTTCACAGCCAGTTGGGTCGCTTCTCTTACATAAAGTCCAAAGTAATTACTACGTGTCCTTGTAAGGCACTTTTACGTCTGCCTTCCACCGCCACTGGATTAAATCTCTCTCTCTCTCGTAACATCTATGACCTGGTTTCTAATTGACGAAATGTCTCAGCTGAATCCGAGACCTAAAACCAAACCCGTGAATCCGAGACCAAAATAAACCCGTGAATCCGAGACCTAATAAACCCGTGACTCCGAGACCTAAAACCAAACCCGTGAATCCGAGACCTAAATAAACCCGTGAATCCGAGACCTAAAACCAAACCCGTGAATCCGAGACCTAAAACCAAACCAGTGAATCCGAGACCTAAATAATCCCGTGAATCCGAGACCTAAAACCAAACCCGTGAATCCGAGACCTAAAACCAAACCCGTGAATCCGAGACCTAAAACCAAACCAGTGAATCCGAGACCAAATAAACCCGTGAATTCAAGAGACATAAACCAATCCAGTATAAAACAGTGTTAAACCAATTTCGAGTAGGTTTAATTTTTTTTACTCGTGGGGTAAAAATAATAATCAGAATTTGCTTTTTTTTTTACCGTGAGAAATAAAATAAAAACCTGCGACGTGAAAATGAGAAAGCGAATGAGAGGGTGAGGAAAAATAGACGGAGGGAAGAGGTGGAAGAGAGATGGAAGGGGGGAGGGAGAGAGGGGGTGAGGGAGGGAGGGAGGGGGTGGAAGAGAGGGGGAGGACGAAGAAGAATAGGGGTGAGGGAGGAACATAAGAACATAAGAACATAAGAATGGAGGAAACTGCAGCGGGCCTATTGGCCCATACTGGGCAGTCCCGTTTACACCCAACCCCTATCTCTCATATGAGCACCCAACCTATGTTTGAAGCAATTCAGCGTATTCGAGTTAATGATGATATTTGGTAACTTGTTCCATTCATCCACAACTCTGTTTCCAAACCAGTGTTTACCTATTTCACGCCTAAATCTAAATTTGTCTAATTTAAAACCATTGTTACGAGTTCGCTCCTGGTTGGATAATTTGAGTACCTTTGTAATGTCCCCTTTGTTTAGCCCTGACTTCCACTTATACACCTCTATCAGGTCGCCCCTCTCTCTACGTCTCTCGAGGGAGTGCAAATTAAGATGCTTTAACCTGTCTCTATACTCAAGGTTCCTAATGCCCGGGATTAGTCTTGTCATTCTCCTCTGAATTCTTTCCAAGGATTTTATATCCATTCTGTAATACGGTGACCAGAACTGAACTGCGTAATCCAGGTGTGGTCTCACAAGAGCAAGATACAGTTTTAGGATGACCTCGCTAGTCTTGTAACTAACACTCCTTTGTATGAACCCAAGTACTTTATTAGCCTTGTTACGAGCAAAAACACATTGTTTACTTGGCTTAAGGTTCCTACTTATCATTACTCCTAAATCTCTCTCGCAGTCGGATTTCTCTATGGCATCGTTGTTCATCTGGTATCTGGTTTCCCTGTTTACATCTCCTATACTGAGTACTTTACATTTGTCGACGTTGAATTTCATCTGCCATTTTTCAGACCATTCGAAAATTTGTTTAGATCTTCCTGTAGTTTTGCCGAGTCCTCGTCAGATTTGATAACACGTCCTATTTTAGTGTCATCAGCAAATTTACTTATGTTGCTGTCTATGCCGATATCTATGTCGTTTATGTATATAATAAATAATAATGGCCCAAGTACTGAGCCTTGGGGAACTCCACTGTGACGTTGCTCCAATGGGACTTAGTGCCGTTAATGCTCACTCCCTGTTTGCTGTCCTGTAACCACGCCCTAATCCATTTAAGGATGTCACCTTTGATGCCATGAGCTTCTACCTTTCTAATTAGTCTTTCGTGGGGGACTCTGTCGAAGGCTTTGCTAAAGTCGAGATATACCACATCATAATTGTGTCCCTCGTCCAACATTAGTATTGTGTTATTATTTCCGTGTTGTGATGTGTCGTTCCGGGTCATCTTCTCGTGTCATTTATTACCGTAGAGTTTAAATAAACTTACCGCAGATTAATTATTATTCTTTATTTAATTTGTGGATTTATAACCATAGATAAGAACACACATAGAAAAAATATATATTAATTTTTACCTGTGCAGTATATTTAATCGTTTCTTAATTCCAGTTTATATTATTAATTTGTACATGGATACAATAACCCGTTATATACAGACATACATACATACATACATACATACATACATACAGTTAGCTTGAGTTGAGACCTTTATTTTTTTTATATATAAGTGAAGTAGTATCAATAACATGACTTTTGTTAACTCCGTGTTGCGCAGTGTGGGTGGATCCGGGTCGTGTTCCGGTTTAGCCTGACGAGTGGATGAGTTTTAATTATTACGGGGTTTAAATTGTCAGCAGGGTTTAGGTTTTGTGAGGTTTGGTTAGGTGAGGTTTGGTTTGGTTAGGTTAGGTTAGATTAAGTTAGATTAGGTTTGGGTAGGTGTCAGAAGGATTTAGTTTACCTCAGCATGCACTTCCTTCCTCTTAACTTTTCCCCCAGAGAAAGCGAGAGAAAGTTAGAGACATTTTAATAATACTTTGATCTGTGACTCTCTTTCATGTGTCTTTCTCTCCCTCTCTCTTTCCTCTCTATTCCCTCTCTCCTCTCTCTCTCTCTCTCTACTCCCTTTATCCCTCCCTCTCTCCCCCCCTCTCTCCTCCCTCTCAAGAAAAAAGTGAAAGTTTAATGTGTGATATTAGAAAGGTAATTTTTTTATCATGCTTAATATATTTATTTATTAATTTATTTATGTATTTATTTATTTTTACACTGATTTCCATTTTACCGACACCTGGTAGAATGTTTGTCTGTCTGTCGAATTTATTTATGAGAATTTGGGTTCGAAACAACAGCAATAATAATGAACGAATTCTTAAGTACGAAACAACAATAATAATAATAATAGTAATAATAATAATAATAATAATAATAATAATAATAATAATAATGTATGACTACTGCTACTGCTACTACTACTACGACTACTACTACTAATAATAATAACTAGAGACATGAGTTCGAACGCGTGCGCACCGTGAAACGTCAACAAAGGCTGTGAGTGAGCTCTCCCTACAATTCCCAATTCTGATGAATTTAGTGAGACGACTACCTTCAGTCTGTTTAGAGAACTACAGTGGAGCCCAGTTGTAAGCACAGTGTCGCTTGTGAAATTTACAGTTGCTGGACTTAGACAATATTTTAGATAAAATATCTGGACTTCCTGCCTGGACCCTCTGGTCGGTTATTTTCGTATCTGCGCATGCGCAGTGCGAAGAGGGTGACGTTGAATGACGTGGTAGTGACGTCGTTGCCTCTCCATCTCGCCTGTGACCGAACACAAGCATTGCACAATGCCTGGGGAGAGTGGTGGGCAGAAACCTATGAAGGCTTTGGCTAAAGAAGAAAAGATTGCCCTACTGAACAATTTAGAAGACGACCTGAGGCTTTCAAGTAGTGAATCAGAAGCAGACAATCCGCGGCCAACAACAATAGAAGTGATAGACAATTTTCAAGAAGTGATTAGTAAGAAAGGAAAGAAGAGGAGGCGAAGAAAAGTGAAGGAAGCGACAGTGATGAGATCATGAATGATAGGAAGAAAAGGACGACACACACAGAAGGAAGCAGAAAGAATTCAACTGGGAATAAAACACAGCAGGTCTTGACTGAATCCAACACCCTTCAAGAGTCAGACCCCAGTGATTATGACAGTGACGGTAATGTTTCTATGGGAAACACTAGCCACAGTGGAAACAGCAATGCCATGGACCCTATCACCCTGCCCTCTGCCAAACAAACAAGTAAGCTGAATCTCCACTTTCCCAAGGACTCATTAAAATCTGTCGAGGATCGGTTTAATTGGATGATGAAGTACTGCAGACAGCATGGTCCCAACATTCAATTCCGACAAGGTAAGAACCGGAACTTTATCAAGTGTCAGACTCCTGAAGTCTATAAAACCCTTAGTACTGTTGGCTTTGACGGGGTTGTCCTAGTGGCCCCTCCAGCAGACGCTGATGAATGTTGCCACATCCTAGTGAAACGATTCCCCCTATACGCTGACATCGAAGATGCACGTGACTTTAATTCTAATATACTCAGTATACGTCGACATTACCGGGGACACACTCCACAAGCTGCTGTTATTGTCAAGTGGAAGGGAAGGGTATGTCCAACCACTGTGGAAGCCCATCCAATCCTTCCACCACTTTATGCAGAGCCCTATCATCCTGGGCCTGCATTTTGTGTTATCTGCTCTCATTGGGGTCACACCTTCACTGCCTGCTGCCGACGTGATCGTCCTAGATGTCGCTTCTGCTCACATAACCACAACTCCGCCGCCTGTGCCCAGAAAATCAAAGACCACCTTAATAGGGGTGGTGTGGGCTATGTAGTTGAGCCCAGGTGCTGTAACTGTGGCGGCCGGCACAATGCTGACTCACGGCAGTGCCCCAGTCGCCCTTCTGTCCCAGGGGAGAGGCCTCCCCAAGGGCTGCGTCTACCACAACGCCCCCCTCAGTCTACTGGGTCACCTGCCCCTGCCTGGCTTCACCAGGCTGCACCACAACAGCACCTACCATTCCCTAACTCAACCACTACTGAGCCTCCTCCCGTCTCTACTCTGACGCTATCAAGCCTCGTGTTCCCACCAGTTCCCCCCCACAACCCCGTCGCTACTCTGACGCAGTCAAGCCTTGTGCCGCCACCAGTGCCCCCCCACAACCCCGTCTCTACCCTGACGCTGTCAAGCCTTGTGCCGCCACCAGCGCCCCCCCCCACAACCCCTCTCCAGTGACATGACACAGATCATGTCCCTCTTCCAAGAATTTACCAGTCATGTTGACAAACTCTTGGTTACACTCTGTACCGCCATCTCCGACCTACACCGCCAACTCCTGCCCTTTGCTGCCACCCAGTCACTCCCCTCTTTTGGTTTGACACAAGCTGGTAGTCCCCCTGTGAGCCCCCACTGCTCACAGGTTGTGTGTACTGGGGCCCCCGAGCCAAGCCCTGCCTCATCTTTACGTCATGTGGTGCCTCAACCTGTCTACCCACCTCAAGCCTCGCCTGCTCCTGTGTCTGTGCTGTCTCCACCAGGGCTACCTATTGGACCTGAGGACTCCACCCCCGGCTACCCATACTCCACCGACATGCCGGCACCTAAGGCGCATCCGTCCACGTCAGGGGTAATCAGTCTAATACACCACAATGGATAGCAACGCTACAGGACTGCAGGTACTCACCTGGAACATAAACGGCTTGCAAAGCAAGTTTGGTGCCCTCAAAACCTACGTCTACACTGAAGACGTCGACGTGCTGTGCCTCCAAGAAACGCGGTGCGCTGCTGGTACCTATGTGCTCAGTGGCTACACATGTGTTGAGAGCCCATCCACTCCTGTTCTCCGCATCGACGGACTACCACGAAGCCATGCACGTGGACTACGGATCTACGTCAAGAAGGATGTCCCCTACCAACCTCTCGACGTCCCCCTTGATGACGACACCACCGACGCACATGCCATCACAATCACACTAAAAGGTATGTCCCTCAATATTCTCAATGTCTATGTGCCTCCCTCCACCCCTACTGTACCTGTCCTACCACACCATATCACCTCCACCCCCACCCTCCTTGTGGGGGACCTCAATGCCCGTCACCCTAGTCTCGGCTCCCAGGGGCCCCACTCAAACTCCCGGGGCAACTCCTGGCTCTCCTACCTACAAACCACTGATGACCCTGTACGTCTTCTCTGCCCTCCATCACCCACCCACATCGGGGGAGGGAAACTTGACTACATAGCTCTCTACTCTGACCCTCACCGCCCACACTCCACCCGCATCCTCCACTCCCCCCACAGTGACCATTTCCCTATCCACACTACCCTCCAGTATGTGAGAATACCCGTTCCACCCAAGGGCCCTAGGCTCAGCCTACCCCCTGCCAACATACCTGCCTTCATCACTACCATTGCTGAATGGTTTCAGGGTTACACTGTCACCACCGCAGACCAACTCTACCTTGATCTGTCCAAACAATGCACTGACCTCCTCCGCCCTGTCCCAAAACACCGCCGCCCTAACCGCCAGACCAGGAGTCAGTGGAACGTTAACCGTGACCCTCATGTTAAGTCTATCCGAGTATGGCACCGAATAGCAGTCGACCAATGGAAGAAATCTCCCAGCTCCCCTGACTCTCTACGCTTCCTGATGCGCACAAATAAAGAGCTCCAATTTGCCATCACTCTCGCACGAGAGAAGCAGTGGTTTGATTTTGCTTCTTCTATTGACCAGTCTACATCTATAGGTGATATATGGCGCACCATTAACCGTGCCCGGGGCACCAACGCTAGACCCGCGCTCCACCCCAGACCAGCTGCCCGAGCTGAGGCGCTCTCCCAGACGTGGCAGGAGGCCGCCTCCATTGATGCGCTACCACCCGCTGTACGAGACCTCACCCTCGCACTGCAACCACAACGCCGACAGCGCATCTTCGAGTACCAAGACCTATTTGCAGACACTGACGTGCCTTTCACACAGTGTGAACTACTAAATGCTGTAAAGCGTGGTCGGTCCACCGCCCCAGGCGATGACGGCGTCACATATGATGTGTTAAATGCCCTTATTGCCACCCCTGGTAACCCCCTCCTCTGTCTATTTAACCTCTCTTTTGATTCTGGTCAGCTGCCTCACTCATGGAAGACTGCCACCACCATCCCAGTCCCTAAACCAGGCAGACAAGATGAATATCGTCCAATATCCCTCATCTCCTGCTTCTCAAAGATGATGGAGCGCATGATACGCCACCGCCTCCACTGGAAAATTGAAGCCCACCTGCACCCTGACCTCACTACATGGCAAACACCTCCGCCAAAACCTCCCTCTTCGTCGACTTCAAGGGTGCTTTTGATAAAGCCAACAGTGAAGTGATCCTTGAGGGCCTCACTCACATGGATGTGAAGGGCAAACTCCTCACGTGGATTGCTGACTACCTCTCCCATCGACAGGCCCGTGTCCGTTTTCAGGACCACTACTCTAAGATCAGGGACCTTGATCTTGGCACGCCTCAGGGAGGTGTACTCAGCCCTACACTCTTTAATGTTCTCATGAACTCCATCTGCCGTCTCAACGTCATCTTTGCTGAGCGCCCTAGACGGTCACATCATAAGCTACGCTGATGATATTCTCCTCCAAATTACTACAGTGCAACATGAACAACCTATACTCTCCACGTTCGCCCGGACCTGTCAAACACTCGGGCTAGTCATCTCACACACTAAAACCAAGTTCATCTCACGCTTCCGGCGTCAGACACCACTGATTCTGCAAGGACAAGACATCAATCAAGTACGCACCTACAGGTACCTTGGTCTACCTGTGCGAGCCACTACCAGAGCCACGACCTCCGCTGTCGCCGCCCACGTCATCTCCCAGTGCCGCCAACGAACGAGGCCCCTCCAGTCCCTCACTCACGGCCTCAAAGGAGCCTCTGTCAGGGTCCTACGTCTCATGTACATTGCCATCGTCAGAGCTGTCATAGATTATGCCTCTCCTGTCCTTGTAGTTGCCTCCCAGCGCGAGAAACAAAGCATAGAGAAAATCCAAAACAGAGCGATGAGACTCATCCTCGGCTGCCCTATGACCACCAGAATAGAAGTCATGCAGCGCGAACTAATCCTGCTTCCCGTCTGCGATCGAATTACTGCTCTCAATGCCATCCTTGGTGTTAAACTTCTTCGCAGTGAGCAACCGACTCCCCTGTCGCGCTCACTGAACTCACATCTTAACACCCTCCTGCGCCGGCCTGTCCCCATTACTTTCCCCCCTCCCTCTCAACACTGGCCCGTCCACACTGCTGCTGACATCCTGCGTTATCACCTCTACACCCCCTCGACCTCTCTCCCTCCCGAGTACACTCATCCGCCTCTACTGCCGTGGACCTCCCCGTGTGTTGATGTTGTCGTCCACACCTTCCCTGGTCGTAAATCCACCCAACTGAGGTATATGCTCAAACTTAACTGCCTTGAGCAGATAAATGATGTCGCTTCCTCTCTAAAGACCTCCCACCCTCCTATCCTCGTCTACTGTGATGGGTCTGTTACCACGCTGGGCAGCGCTGGGGCAGCTGCAGGAAAATCAGGATCCACGACTGGGCCTCCTCCACTGATGCTGAAAGCATAGCCATCCTCGCGGGCATTCATGAGGGGGCGACCTATGCTCGCACTGAACGCCGGAACCTCCTTATAATCAGTGACAGCACTTCTGCGCTAGCGAGGCTCAAATTACCCTCCCCCTCCTCCCCTGCCGTCCAACACACCCTAGCCGCCGTTGCCGGGCTAGAACAAACTGATGACATCCGTGTCAAGTTTCTTTGGATCCCGTCACATATAGGAATAACTGCCTGTGACACTGTTGATCGGCTTGCCAAAGAAGCTACACAAGAAGAAGATATTGAAGCCACTCTCGCCCTCTCCCTGAATCATCTCAAATCTCGCATCCACGCCACACAACGAGAGGCATTCAACGAAAATTGGATACACCTGAAACAACGGGGTAGCATCACACTATGCCACTATGACGCTGTAACCGGTGACGACAACCGCCACTACAAAGAATATCAATCCCTGACTCGATCTCAACAGATTATATACATGAGACTGCGCCTAGGGTACAGGTACCTATGGGAGTACATTGGCAACCCTGAGCCTCACCGCACTGTTTGTAAACTTTGTGGCCAACCCGACTCTCACACCCTCTCTCACTACATCCTCACTTGCCCTATGACCTCCTCCTACAGGTCCCCAGCCGTTACCAACACCTCTTCCCTCCCAGACCAGATATCCCTCCTCCTAGTCATTTGACATTATTAGAGACCTGCCACGCTTTGCCATAAACAGATAAAATGTACCGGGAACTTTCCTCCCCACACACTCATCATTCTCTCACTTTATGTAACTTGACAAAACCTATGACCCTTCAGGCTTTTACGCCCTTAATGTACGAGTCATAAAGGCAAGTATGAACTTTTCATACTTCCCTGTTGGGCGCTGTAAACGCTTCTGCGCTTCACCTTGCACAGGATGTAAGGGGGTGCCCAATAAACTAGCTCCCTCGGGGGCAAATCTGAATCTGAATCTGGGTTCGAACGAGTCATGTGACGAATACGAGTAACCTGCCCACCTGATCCACGGCACCACCCCACGAGTCTCTTTTTAATTACGTCATCACTCACTTAGACCAATGATAACGTCAACAGAGTCTAGTGCTTACTTTTGCTTGGCTGCAGAGTCTTACGAGATGTTTGACGAGGTTTTAATGCTTCTCGTGTGTGAGGGAATATTTTGGGGGAATATGTTGATGATTTAGGGGAAAGTCGATGATTTAAGAAAAAAGTCGATGATTTAAGAAAAAAATCGATGGTTTAAGAGAAACGTCGGTGGTATAGGGAAAAAAGTCGATGTTTTAAGGAAAAAAGTCGATAATTTTGGAAAAAATCGATGGTTTAAGAAAAAAGTCGATGATTTAAGAAAAAAGTCGATGATTTAAGAAAAACGTCGATGATTTAAGAAAAAAGTCAATGATTTAGGGAAAAGTCGATGATATGAAGAACATGAATATATTGAATAAAAAAATTGCCAATGCGGACCAAAAAAAATTAATGGAAAGAAAAATTTTAAGTGAGGCTTGATTACTTCATTTCAATACTTGTGTGAGTTAATAATCCGAGTTTTAATTCCCTGCCATAATGTCACTTTTGGACACATTCTGGGGAAATTTTGTCATGAGGGAATTAAAAAAGAATTGATGAGGTAAAAATGTAGACCTGAGTTAATGACTCTTCGGTTCATGGATAATTTTCTTGGCCTGGGTGGGTTTTTTCCCATATTATTTTCCTTTCGTTATGTGGTTGTTAGTTATCTCCAGGGAAAAAAGTTTGTGGAAAAGGTTAGTGCGGAAAGTCTTGAAAATGTCAATGGGGAAAAATCTAGGGAAATTATTGGGGTTAAAGTAGGGAAAAAGTAAATGGAAATAAAGACGGTGGGAAAAAATCAGTGGGAATTAAAGTCTGCGGATAAAAATTTCGGGAAAAAAGTCAGCTATTATAAAAGTCTAGGGAAAAAATGAGGAAAAATCTGGGGAAAAAGAATGATGGTGGGGGAAAAAGACTATAAACTGATGATATCCTGTTTTTACTGGACAAAATATGTGTTGTTTCTCAGCTGGTGGTTTGGTAATGGTGGGGTGATGGTGATGATGGTGTAGTGATGATGTTACTGTGATGTGGTAGTGGTGTGATGGTGTTGATGTTGTGGTGGTGGTGGGGTGATGGCGATGATGGTGTAGTGATGATGATGGTGTAGTGATGATGTTACTGTGATGTGGTAGTGGTGTTGTGTTGTGGTAGTGGTGTGATGGTGTTGATGTTGTGGTGATGGTGTGGTAGTGATGTGGTGTTATGGTGATGATAATGGTGTAGTGTGATTGTGGTGAGGGTGGTGGTATGTTGTGGTGGTGGTGATAGTGATATAGTGATGTGGTGGTGATGGTGGAGTGGTGGTGATAGTAATGTGGTAGTGGTGAAATGGTGATGGTGGTGGTGGTGATGTGATGATGGTTTGGTGACTTTAACAGGATAACGCACACACACACACACACACACACACACACACACACACACACACACACACACACACACATACAGACACACACACACATTCCTAGAACACATACATACATACATACATACATACATACATAAAAACAATTACAAAAACACACACACACACACACACACACACACACACACACACACACACACACTCATGTTATGCTTTTAGGAAATGCTACGTTAAATATATAAATTAATTTAATGTCCATTGGAGTTGCTTTTGGCTGTCGGTATTTTTAACATTGGTAATAGAGTTGACGGAAAAAAATACGTGTGTATGTTTCTGTGTTTCTTTGTTTTTGTAATTGTTTTTATGTGTGTATGTATGTATTTATGTATGTATGTATGTATGTATGTATGTATGTATGTATGTATGTGTGTGTGTTAATGTTCCTGTGTGTCTGTATTTGTTTTTCTGTTCTTGCTATTGGTTTTGTGTATGTGAGTATGTATGTATAATGTATGTATGTGTGTATGTATGTATGTAACCTAACCTAACCTAACCTAACCTAACCTAACCTAACCTAACCTAACCTAACCTCATTCTAATGGCCCCCCTGCCGCCGTTAATCGCCCGTAAGGCGATTGCCGCCACTCATTCTTATGGCCTCCCTGCCGCCGTTAATCGCCCGTAAGGCGATTGCCGCCACTCATTCTTCCTGCTGCATAGGTCCGTCGCCCGTAAGGCGATTGCGCCACTCATTGTATAGCATCCCCTACGCCGTTAATCGCCGTGGGCGATTGCGCCCTCATTCTTATGGCCGCCGCCCGCGTTAATAAGCCCGTAAGGCGATTGCCGCCACTCATTCTTATGGCCCCCCTGCCGCCGTTAATCGCCCGTAAGGCGATTGCGCCACTCATTCTTATCGCCTCCCTGCCGCCGTTAATCGCCCGTAAGGCGATTGCCGCCACTCATTCTTATGGCCTCCCTGCCGCCGTTAATCGCCCGTAAGGCGATTGCCGCCACTCATTCTTATCGCCTCCCTGCCGCCGTTAATCGCCCGTAAGGCGATTGCCGCCACTCATTCTTATGGCCCCCCTGCCGCCGTTAATCGCCCGTAAGGCGATTGCCGCCACTCATTCTTATGGCCCCCCTGCCGCCGTTAATCGCCCGTAAGGCGATTGCCGCCACTCATTCTTATGGCCCCCTGCCGCCGTTAATCGCCCGTAAGGCGATTGCCGCCACTCATTCTTATGGCCTCCCTGCCGCCGTTAATCGCCCGTAAGGCGATTGCCGCCACTCATTCTTATCGCCTCCCTGCCGCCGTTAATCGCCCGTAAGGCGATTGCCGCCACTCATTCTTATGGCCCCCCTGCCGCCGTTAATCGCCCGTAAGGCGATTGCCGCCACTCATTCTTATGGCCTCCCTGCCGGCGTTAATCGCCCGTAAGGCGATTGCCACCACTCATTCTTATGGCCTCCCTGCCGCCGTTAATCGCCAGTAAGGCGATTGCCGCCACTCATTCTTATGGCCTCCCTGCCGGCGTTAATCGTCCGTAAGGCGATTGCCGCCACTCATTCTTATGGCCTCCCTGCCGTCGTTAATATCCCATAAGGCGATTGCCGCCACTATTATGGCCCCCCTGCACGCCCTTCGCCCGTAAGGCGATTGCCGCCACTCATTCTTATAGCCTCCCTGCCGCGTTAATACGCCCGGCGAGCGATTGCATCTCATTCTTATGGCCTCCTGCGCTTGCGTTGTCGCCACGTGGCGTTACGCCACTAAATTCTTATGGCCCCCTGCACCGTTAATCGCCCGTAAGGCGATTGCCGCCACTCATTCTTATGGCCCCCCTGCCACAGTTAATCGACCGTAAGGCGATTGCCGCCACTCATTCTTATCGCCTCCCTGCCGCCGTTATTCGCCCGTAAGGCGATTGCCGCCACTCATTCTTATCGCCCCCCTGTCGCCGTTAATCGCCCATAAGGCGATTGCCGCCACTCATTCTTATGGCCCCCCTGCCGCCATTAATCTCCCGTAAGGCGATTGCCGCCACTCATTCTTATGGCCCTCCTGCCGCCGTTAATCGCCCGTAAGGCGATTGCCGCCACTCATTCTTATGGCCCCCTGCCGCCGTTAATCGCCCGTAAGGCGATTGCCGCCACTCATTCTTATGGCCTCCCTGCCGCCGTTAATCGCCCGTAAGGCGATTGCCGCCACTCATTCTTATGGCCCCCCTGCCGCCGTTAATCACCCGTAAGGCGATTGCTGCCACTCATTCTTATGGTCCCCCTGCCGCCGTTAATCGCCCGTAAGGCGATTGCCGCCACTCATTCTTATGGCCCCCCTGCCGCCGTTAATCGCCCGGAAGGCGATTGCCGCCACTCATTCTTATGGCCCCCCTGCCGCCGTTAATCGCCCGTAAGGCGATTGCCGCCACTCATTCTTATGGCCTCCCTGCCGCCGTTAATCGCCCGTAAGGCGATTGCCGCCTCTCATTCTTATCGCCTCCCTGCCGCCGTTAATCGCCCGTAAGGCGATTGCCGCCACTCATTCTTATCGCCCCCCTGCCGCCGTTAATCGCCCGTAA